>NC_051157.2:85991970-86098883 GCF_013339745.2 Dermacentor silvarum
CACCCTGCACACAAGTCGGCATAACGGTCGCTGCAACAAGAAAAATACTATGCATTGTACATGACTCACGTACAGACAAAGCGTACTTGCCCATGTCGCGTGTGAGAAACTTATACAAACAATATTTTCGATAAACAGCGAAATGAAAAAAAAAGAATAAATCTGCAAGAGTTCGCACAAACGTCAAAAGAGTTTATGGTAAAGACGTTAGTCCCATGCAGTAACACTCTCCGTAGTTCTTTGAATGAAATTTGTGAGATGTCAAAGAGGTGTTCTTTACTAACTGCATTTAGTAATGTGGGTAGCGAGAACTGTTGCATGTGTTTGCCATAATTTGTGTGATATTTTTATGGAATTTTGAAAAATCGCCTGTGAAAAATAGCATAATTTCGGTCCTTGAGCTGGATTATTCGAAGAGGCGGTCATTACTAGCACGATAAATCGAAACATTTATTTGACTAATTAACATAAATAAACTAATTAACTGCTTAATTGATTACTTTTTAGCTCACATTGCAATTTACGCATTGTAGCCAGTGAGATTGCAAGAACTATCCACTTGAAGTGAATTTCCAGCATGACACAAGTTTCGAGATATTTCCCAAAGTGTGGGACGAAATACGTGGGTGTTGCATTTACTTTTGTGGTCCAATGCATAAAAGAGCGTTTTGTTAAACAAGTGGAACAAGAGTGCAGTTTTACGGCAAGTTTGATGGCGCCTGTCTCCAGACTGGCGTCATTCTGAAAATGCATTCCAAGTGCATACGCCTTGAAAGCTCACCGGTTACAATTCGTAAATTGCAATGTGTGCCGTAAAGTGAAAAATTAATCAGTTTTTTTTAATTAGTTGAATAAGTTTTTCGAATTAGCGTGCTAATAAAGTCCGCTTTTTCGAATAATTAAGCTCACCGACAAGAATCACACACACACACACACACACACACACACACACACACACACACACACACACACACACACACACACACACACACACACACACACACACACACACACACACACACACACACACACACACACACGCACGCACGCACACACACGCACACACACACACACACACACACACACACACACACACACACACACACACGCACACACACACACACACGCACACACACACACACACACACACACATTTTGTGTACTAGCTAGAATCCCTAATCTACTCGCCCTATCTTATCGAAATTGTTGTGGCGGGCGTGGCTGCGAGCATATGTCTGTTTCAACCACAAGCGCCCTTGGCACGCCGCGTATCTTTTACCAATATAAGAAAGCCAGTGTTCTTCGGATAAGGCGGATTCATGCTTTGATAACATGCCTTTCTTTTTTTCTCGCACTTGGCCTACATACTGCAATGTTTGTATAGTGCTTATGTCAACCGTTGTACAGAAGGTCATCCAATGGGTCTTTGACCCTGCATGCACCTTAGGAACGAGCTCTCTTTAATGCATGTTTCATCACATGTACGTTTTTCTGTTATCCATAAAGCTCCATTGTCTGAGTGGTTGCTTGAAACGCACGAACAAGGGGCGTGCATGGATCGAGTAATGGGATACTTAGAAACAAAAGCCGTATAATGTCGCCCAGCTGCGCTATAGATAGAAGTCACTAAAGAAGTCTTGAAGCGGTCACAAAACGGATTTGTTTCATTGAATTGCCTCATCTAAGCGAAGACGCGGACTCACAAACTCCAGAACCCGTTCATATGAGGTCTAGTTATGTGGAAAAGAATGGAAAGCATTACCACAAGAAATTGTCAGTGTAAGTGACCTCGGCAAAAAGAGAGAATCCGTTCGCCGCGAATGAACAGCTGCGCTACTGGTATTTTCAGTATGTTCGGTTTTTCTTTTAGCTTCGCGGCATCAGTTTCAGCATAAGGAAACTATATGAATACTGGGATTCGGTGTAGCGTTAAATATTGATTTTGCTCGATTCTATTCTCTATATATGATATACCGTTCACGACTGGCCGACTTCTGTGATAGCGAGGAGGGAGTGCTGCACCGGCCAATGACAAAGCGCGAAAAAGAATAGCATTGAAAAAAAATATTTACATTTTCGGGGTCATATGCACTAGAGTGCATTGCGGACTGATATTTAATCCTGACAACATGCGAAAAGAACATAGCACGCGTGTGGAAATAGTGATTTCTTAGAATCAATCTGAATCTTCTATAAGAGTGATTCCTATCGAATGTCGAATGGAGTGACGAAGGTTTCCTTCTTTCAAAAAGTTATAAATAAAGAAAGTCTGAGCTGTGTTGATGCAAATGAAGCTGACCTATATCCTTGAAAGCCAGTAATAGCATTTATAGGCGGCTGGAAATGAAAGCGATACGGGCAGTACGTGAATGAGAAAAGTCGACGGTTACCGCGACATTTTTGGCCGTGACAGTTGAAATTTTAGAACGAGAGAAATTACACGCATTCACGAAAAAAAAACGCAGTGGTTCACAAACTGACGTAATACCTTCCATATATTACCAGTAAACAATAATGAACGTATCGAAGCCTCGAACCACGGCACGGTGGCCCCGCCAGCGTTCAGACTCCGTGTCACGAACAAGTCGCTGGACCCGACCGGTCGCACCCATTACACGGGCGGGTCCGCAACAACGTACCGATTGTTATGGACGTATGCTGGTCTATCCACATCTGTGATAGATGCCTTCATGGGCCACGAAGCTCAGTCCTTACTTTCAACGACTGGCTGCCACGCCACAGTTTGGCTGCCACACCTACTGAGGTGCAAGGCAATTGGTAGATTTACTGTATAGACACCCCCACTGGAAACCACTGGAAACCACTGGAAACCACAACACTTTTAAACCACTTTTTAAACCACTTTTAAAAAGCTTGTGAGTTTTTTATATGTATAATAAATGTATCGTTCTCTAGCGAAGTTCGTGTTTGAACGAGGAAAAAAAAATCACCTCGTACTCAAAACCTCGACTATAGTCGCCAAACCTCTGTAAAACAACTGTCACCGAACAGGAATTGCCAGTGTTGTTTGAACATCCGCTTTGCTGAACTTAAAGCGCTGCTGACTGCCTTCGAATTTTGCTCGTAGCTCGGGGCAGTGTTTCGTTTCATTTTCATTTGGCGAGTTGCCGAGCAGTTGTTGCCGTCAGTTACGCGTGACTTTTCCAGCAACTCGATCGTTGCCGAGTTCGTCTACCCAATGTGAGTGTCACGTTTGCCGGTCTGCTGCTCTCCGCACAGACAAGTCTGCGTCAGAAAAAAAAATGTTTAAGTGTTAGGTTCACAGCAAGCCTAGCCAAACCACATTGTTATTAAATGTGACGACGATATCACATCCACGAAGATACCTATGAGGCATGCGGCTGCCTCTTCTCTCTCATACAAATGTCACAGTGTTAAATGAAACAGAATAAAACTTTCAAAATAATAAACTACCAAAATATTGGAATGAGCTTTCCTACATATTACATCATGCTCGGCCAACGACGATATAGAAACAATGAAGCGAGGCCACTGGGGAGAGACGAAAGACGTCAGAGCACGCAGAATAAAGCATTTAGTCTCTTGTCAAGCTCCTTGCGCGCTTGCACTGGCTTCACCACGACATATTTTCGAGAGCTACTTATTGATAAATATGCATACGCTGTTAACACCCCACTTAACTCATGCGCATAAACTTCACACATGCAGCATTACATCGCCAAAGAGGGTGCATCGCGCCGAGAACTCGGGAACCGAATTCATTAAGCTTTTCATTCGTAAGTTGCTCTTTTCCATTGGCCAGCCTCCTTCGCTAATGATGTCCGGCATCCCGATTGGTCACCATCTGCTCTTACGAACGATTTTTAGCGTAAGAACATTTTTGTGAATATGGGCCTAGCTCTGTCGGAAGGCAATCCGTAAGGTATCTGTTCCTTTATTCATGGATACTTTTTTCTACGAATAAACGTCGCCCCTCGTATATATAATTGGTCTCCTGTTGAAATGACGCTTACTACAGATATACGCAGTTTTCAGGAATCGTATGTGTTCTGTATACGCAGGAAAGAGCCCATCGGCGTTGCTAACCGCTCTTGTCGGTGCTGAAGGGCCCGCAGTATATAGTGAGATCACCGACCACGCGAGAGAATTGAACTGAAGAGCTAGGCCAGTGCGATATCGCGATGCACTGAGCGAGCACTCGCCCTTCCATACTCGTCACTGCATGTTTGCTAGTCGCTCCGAGTTGATTTAGCAATTAGCATACAAGCATGCAGCACATAGTCGGTTCACTTATTCAAGTTTTTGTCTTTGTATAAAAGGCGGCGCGATAGCTGTTCAAGTAGCCCCCATAATAAGGGCGTATTCAAGCTTTAAATCTTCAGTGGGATTAGATGGTCAATGGGATTATAGATGTGGCCACATTAAGGCTACAAACATGCATGCAGCAGCGCAACTTATTCGCGCGCCGGTTGTTACACGCTCCGGCTCATTCCCATGGATACAGTTCACTTCATCAAAGCAGTATCTTTGCTAACGGTGGTGTCCGCCAATCAGGGATCGAATTCTCAGAGCGGGCCACAAGTGAAAAACGGTTAACTATTGGCTGGTATTTCGTGCTCTTACCGGTCACAAAAGCATCCAGCGCGAAAGGCGTATATACCGCAGCCAATCACTACAGCTCGCGCCCTCCTTCTATACGTATACACCTCCTATTAGCTGAATGTGGCATTAACTTCCACAACGATGCGCTGTAATATTGGAACGAGCATATACATGTATATATACAGACGCTCCGCGCAGGAAGCTTAGCGATATCCTTGCTAAGCGGGCAAATAACCAGCCCACCTGAAACGATCGAATGCGCGCGCGATGCTTACCATTGCGTCGCGTCATGCCTGTCGTCGCCGTCTTGAATGAACGCGTGGTTCGTCGTCGAACACTTCTCCTAATCCGTGTAGCAGCACTTAACACTGTATGGCGCTTTCATACGTCCAGTGGTAAGGGCGCGCATTAAAGCGAGCAACCGTTCATCCTCGTACGCGCACATAAGGATGCTCTCCGCGGTCGTGGTAGTCGCCGCTTCGCCGCTGCCGCAGACAGGCCGACCGCGCCGATCGAGGAACCGCGTGCCGACGACAGACAATGCGCGCTGATAAGGAAGCGGTTGCCGTTATCGCGGCTCTAGCTTTTCTTACCCCTCTCGGTGATAAAGCTGCGCCGCCGCGTAACTGGTGGACTCGGCTGTCGAGGAAGAGGGACGCCGTGGACGCGACAGGGCGGGGTGAAAGGGTTGAAGGCATATTTCAAAAAATATGATATGGACGCGACAGGGGGCGGGGTGAAAGGGTTGAAGGGATATTTCATAAAAGATGATATCGAATTGGCGTATAATACGTGAACACTCCCTGTCAGCGTCTGCTGCTAGTTCCTCATTGCGCGACGCGGTGCAGAGGCACCTGAAGTTTCAAGAGCGGTCGTCAGAGATATAAGTCGCCTTGGATGAATCATCCCTAACGGCGGCACAAGTTGTCTTTTGTTCCGCTTTCGCTTCGTTGCCATTCATGGGGAATATATTCAGGTAAATGCAGATACAACGTTCCTCAAATTACTTATCATTTCAATTAAAGAAAGTTCGTTTCCTCCGTGCTTTCATTCGTTACGGTGCGTTGGCTTTATATGGTTGCTACTTCAATAAAATGTAGCATATACCTAATTACCCTGCTTCTCGCTCACACCTTCTACAAGTGGGCAGAATGGCCGGGAAATAGTGAAGTTCTGTCTCATTGGTGAGTGCCGGGACACTTTTTTTTTCTTCTTTTTCTAATGAAAGTCAAGACGCCAGTCGCAACCCGAGGCAAAATTACAAGCGCAATATCAAGGAATTAACCAATTAATCAATCAATAGGTCTGTGATTCAGTCAGTCAGCGAGTCATGCAATCAGTCGATGAATTGAGGTGATACTTGCCACCATGTACGTACTACGGCTTGGTGGATAAGAACGTGTAGTATAGAGTGTCATACGTGAAATTCACTTTTCCGTCCCTTCCTCGACCAGTTAGAATTATGGATAGCTCAGAACCGAACTACCGAGTACACTCTCCACGACACAAACTCTTTATTTAAGGGGTATACAGGCGTGTTCTTTCGGTTCACGGGTGAAAAACATACGAAATGTGGCCGCCTACGCAGCTTCAGTTACAAGTGAGCCGCGCAAGTGCTGTGGTCGTATATCAGCGTCGACGTGGTATATTGAAACTTACGAAGTAGTATACCTATGCTTCTACGATCCATATATACCATAGATCCCTGCTGGACTTCACTGAACATAAAGGACTATACGTGTATTGCATACCGTGTGTCCCAGCTAACGTTAGCCAAGCTATTTAAAGAAAAAAAAACAAGAAAACGAAAAAGCACGGTGTAAGGTACAATTATAAGACCTACGGTCTTCGGTCGCCAGAGGTCGTGCAGAACTCTGATGACCTTAGCTCTCTTCTTGCAGGATATTCAGCTTGTGACATTTGTTCTTATCCTATCCTTCATTTTGTTTTTCATTATCACGTGACTTTTCAATATAGTGACCGTCACCACTGAAGGGGGACTGACTTCTTCATTTAGTTTCTTTTTCGTTGCTTTTAACAGGTTGCCAGGAGACATAGGAGGTCCATTTTTATGTTTTAGAAAAAAAAAACGGAATCGACTTTCATTTCAATAATATTAAAATGAGAGTCATATGCCAGCTCGAACGATATCAGACCCTTGTGAGGGAGGGAAGTCTGTTATACTTCGGCCACGCCGCGTGGGCGAAAAGGTAGTAAAGGTTAATGTTGAAATCGGAAGGGGACGAGGTCAAGAGGTCTATACGACTTCGTCGAGGTTAATTTTAGTGCTATAGCACTAAACTATATAGCTCGCAGAGTCTTAGCTCTCGGCCGTCAGAGGCGGCCGCGACATGTTAAACGTGTAACGTGTTTCGTATACGAAGCCCACGAAAGGATTCTTCCAATTCTGTTGCCAGAAAGGGACGCATACAATGGTGAATACACGATCATATATGCACGGAGTCGCGCGGAAAGGCAAGCTAACAAGCGAATTTGAATGGGGCAAACAGTAAGGGAGGGGCACACAAATTAAGAGCCCCTCAGACACGCGCAAGAAACTGCGCCGTCAGAAATTCGGATTGTTTGCACGATGCCGACAGCTCCCCTGCTGCTTTTGTAAACAGGTTTTCGTCTTGCGAGTTTAACGTCAGGGAGTCTTGGCGGTGCTTTAAAAAAAAGGAGCCTTTATTTATGGATGCCGAGTGTTTAGAACGAAGCGGGCATATTCAGTTTTTTTTTTTTTTTTTTGCGATTTCGCTGAGGGCTCCGAGTATCCGCTGTTTTGATAAGGTGTAAAGAAAAAGAAAGGAAATCTTTCTGAACGAGCGTGCGACATGCCTCTGAACATTTGCATTTAGATGGATTTGCCGTGCATATGCCGTGACTTCTGCACGAGTTCCCGTTTTATGGGTCGCATAAATGCGGCTTTGAGTTTCGCCTTTTGTTTGTGAGCGCTGCGGATGTGTCGCCTGTTGCTCCCATGTTGTATGTACGACGCGTCGAATGACCCACCCTTTAGAGACGACGGCCGTGTCCGTTTTCTTTTGCCTCGCGAAAGTGCACACGCAAACAAGTTTGCATCCTGCCGCGCTTCTGTTATGCGCGCTTTGCGTCAAGGGTGTACGCGAAACGCGATTCCGTTTACCGCGAACGTTAGGTGTAAACAGGCGGAGTTGCGCGTAACGTCACGCCACCGTCTGCTTGTCGATTGTTTCACGCTGAACGCTAACAATGCGGTGTTCACATATACCACGATGCGCTTCGCTCACTCCACCTGTTGTGTACAGTTTGTGCTGCTTCGCTTTTAGAGGTCCACCAACTTATATGACCGCCTGCGACAAACTGAAGAATTTACGCTTCTTCGTGTATCTGAGTGCATACCGTGAACTTCTACCCCCTTCTCATCTTTCCGTCCCCTTTACCGCTCCCCCAGTACAGGATAGCCAACCGGGCTTAGCCTGGTTAAGCTTCTTGCATTTCTCTTGTCACGTGTTTCTTTCTTTTCCTCTCTTATTAGGCAGCTTATACCAACCTCGCTTGAAACGAAATCATGGTTATTGCCTACAGTTTTTCGTGATTTAAGGCATTTTGTAACAAGCCCTTGGAGGGCCGTCCGCTTACGACCACCAGACTGCCGGGGCAGTTATATAAGAATAAATCGCGGCTTTTGTAACGGATTAACCGCTAGACGAAGTGCGTATCAAAGAAGGCGCAGTGAAAGGTCTGCAAGATTGCAAATTCATTAGTTTGCGGACAAGACTGTTCGGTGAACAAGCAGAGGGTAGTGGCGGAGAAGGAATGATGACCGTGAGGCTGTTTCAAAGTTGAAACCTTGTGTAGCAGCTGTCATCCTGCGTTGTGCAAATTGCACGCAGAGTACAGCCACCAGCTGTATAGGCAGCTCTACAGGCTGTCAAAGGCAGCCGTGATATCAAGCAAGCGATAAGTTAAACGCGTAAAGGAGCAAAGTCTGCGGCGAAAAAGTATAACTCTTATCCGCCACCACATATTCTCCTTGTATAGGATAACGCGCGGCGCTCATATATAGGGACACCTCGGCGAAGGCGAACGTTGTTGCCAGAGTCATAGTTGGGAAGACGCATAGTTAAATAGACCCCATTACCCGATTCCGAAAAAGAGGGGAAATACAATTGATTGTACTCCTTGTTGACGCACTCAAACGTTTTTTTGAGGGTACATGCAACTTAGTCTATAGCGAGAGCGTTTAGAACACGACATATGATGCTTTAAATCTCTGCACACGGTTTTGTTTGTGGGCGCTTGCTTGATAATTATTTTTTTCTTGCTCTTTTCTGAAAAAAAAAGCAACCACATATATGATCCGGGATAATGTTATGATTCTATTGCAATTATTTTTCTTTCCACCCTTGGTTAGTAGTCGGAGCGGCGCTCCGTCTACGTTGTCAGGGCGATTGGCCGGCCGTGAGCGGCGGATTATAAGCATGGAATAGAATCAAGCGAAAGGAATCGCTGCGTTATACCAGCCATGGATTTCGTTCGAAAGCGTTACTAGTCACAGTGAAGCGGATTTTGAAAGGAGGCTGCCGGTCTTTGTCACAGCCCCCCAGTTAGGCACATTATTTTCCCTTATAGTGCTCATGTATGGCTCTCTTCCTTCGTCGACAGCCTGCCGTTAACTGCCACACGCGAAGAGCGCTATCAGCGGGAAAAGACGCTTACCTCGCTCTCAGGGTGTCTCGCCGCCGTTTCCGGCGGGGTAGAGCGTGAAGCCGTGAACCGGAATGGTCCTCTTACATTCCGATGACCACTACGCTGGGAGGCCTTGCGGTCAGTGCGGGAAATGTGCTTGCAGAGGAACGGTATGTCCGCGTAATCCTATCGCCGAAGGTGCGTAACGGCGAAGCTGCACATTGAAGTCCTCGCAGAGCGACTGCGTCTCACGATCACGTGCGCAGCAAAGGATATCTATCAAAACAAAAAACAAGAAAGTTTATAACGAGCGTTGCGCCTGATGTTTCCTCTGGAGTGCGAAGTTTCGTGTATCGGATAGCGCGGCTGAAAGCCGGACGTTCTTGGCAGCGCGTATCCAGGAGCTCGCAGTGGGCTGAACGGTGGGTAAACACCAGGCGAGGATAAACACAAACTCTTCGTCGAGGGTGACTAAGAAAAAAAAAACACGAGAAATACCGCGCACGTGCGTGCAACCGTGCGCGCTCACTCCGGTCGTCGACAAAGCTATCCGACAGTTAAGATGTTGCGCTCCCTAGAAGAGTGGATGTCGAAGACGTCGGCTGCACCTTAGCCCATTCAAAATCATCTCGTCGAGAAAAGCTGCGTCGACACTCTGGCAGTCCAAGTATGTCCGAACACGGCCTATCCTACATGTCTCTTCGAAAGCCTGGTTCATTCATGCATAGGATACACCGATTCGGCAGTCGATATCCCCGGTCCTCGACGTTAAGAGGAGTGACTGCACCAGATATCCAAAGCGGCTTAGCTGAGACAGTCGCTTCGACAATCTTGGAACCGGTGGTAATCACAATTGGAAGCAAACAACACGATAGATGTCCACTTGTGGCGCTTCTATCACATTCGCTGCATGCGGTCAGCTCACGTGCAAAAGCTGTTTAGTCATCCAACACGCAGCGGACACACTCTGTTCCCTTGGAATGACGTAAACTTCTCCTGGAAGCGCCCAGCTGGCCCCGAATTTGCGTAACGTGGTGCAGCAGCACCGGCAATCTCGCGGAGCAGAACGCGGTGGGCGCAGGCCGCGCGCAAGGTAAACACGTGGACTTGCAACAGCGGGCCACAACGGCGGCGCCACACACGGCTCCCTCGGCTTCGCGCGCATTCGGCCCTGGAGCTTATCCGCGTCCGAGTGGGGCACGGCGTCACGCACGCGCCCGGCCCGCCGCGCGAATCGGAGGAAACGGAAACGGAAGCGGCGACGCGGAGACTCGGAGGGGCGGGCACCAAGAAAACAGGGAGAGGTGAGCGGTGGAGAGGAGGAAGCAACGGTAAGCTGATACGTGGAGCGAAGGCGAAGCGTCTTCACAAGTTCACAGATGAACGAGAAGGGAATGGGAAGGGGGGTGGGGGTCGCATCTCCGCTGGTAAGTGGGGCTCATTTATTTTTTCCTTTCCCTCAATACGCCTTAGCGCCGTCCTCTGTCAATAAAATTCGTTCGTTCATCACTAAACAATGAAGGAGGGGGGGGGGGGGGGGAGGCTACGTGTTTGCTAAATATAGAGTGTGCGAAACCAGAGCATAACTATTTTAATGGCTTGTAGTGGAAACGCATTCTACCGGGAGTAACACGTAGGGCAGAAACTTGGAGGTGAACAAGGAAGCTTGAGAACTAAATAAGAACCTCGCAACGAACAATGAAACGAAAAATGATAGGAGTGACGTTAAAAGACAGGAAGGCAGTGGTACGTATTAGGGAGCCGAAACAGAGGTCGCCGATGCTTTAATTGAGATTGAAATGAAGAAATGGAATTGTATAGGTCAGGTAATGCGTAGAGAAGGCAACCGGTGGTCTATGATGCCAAGGAGAGGGAAGCGCAGTCCAGGACGGCAGAGAGCTGGTTGGTGTGATGAAATCCGACGCAAGACAGGAGTAATTGGATTGCTGGGAGAAGCCTTGCTCCTGTCGACGTAATTAGGATGATGATGATGATTGTAAATGCAGGGAATAAGACTTGAAATAAGGCAATAAAATGTGATCGAGATAGTAAGGGCCTTGCTGGTGGCTATATCGAAGAGTGGCTAGTCAGCACATCTACAACAAATTCGTGCACTATCAACGACACGTGTCTGAGGGTGCAAAAGATGGATAAAGATGAGAAATTGAGACTAGTACAGCCAAATTTGTCTGCGTGCATTAACATAGTATGCACGTGCAAGTCACAAACTTACCTAATAACATACGGTGTGTGTGTGTGTGTGTGTGTGTGTGTGTGTGTGTGTGTGTGTGTGTGTGTGTGTGTGTGTGTGTGTGTGTGTGTGTGTGTGTGTGTGTGTGTGTGTGTGTGTGTGTGTGTGTGTGTGTGTGTGTGTGTGCGCGTCAACAAATCGTCACAATTAACGCTTGTTGTACTACAACTACTTGACGATGTAAGAAAGAAAGCGGCGAATCATCGCCTGTTTCGCCAGCTGCACAGAGATACAAAATATGCATACAGGCGCTTTCTCTCTCTCCTTCTCTTTCTTTCTTTCTTTCTCATAATGTCACAAATGCCTCCCCATGTGAAAGGGACCAGCAGCAACAAACACTTTTTTACGCAAGTATTTGTTGCATGCTGCCAGTTGTGAAATTTCTGCATATTGCAAAAACCGTGAAAATGTCAGCATGCAGGCAGTGTAGAGCATTGGAAAAGTAAGCGAAATTATGTATAACTAATCGTCGTCTGTTGCCTAATTATGACACGTGCTGAGCATTCACTCGATGTGCCAGTTTGCAAGGAAGGTCTTGTTACTTGAATTCGTAACTGGCAACTGGCATTCCGGGCAAAGTGAGGTTGTAGAATAGGGACTATTATTCACACACACACACACACACACAAAAAAATATTTTTACTCTGGAACAGAGTTCGTCAGAGCAGACGCAAGCCAATCGCCATGTTAGACATGTTAGCAAACATCTATTACTAATGAAAAGCTTTGTAAATTCGGCCCCTGGCTCTCTAGTAGAAAAAAAAAAAGCTGTTATTTACTCAACTTTCCAGCTATAGCTCAGATGCGCAGTGCGGAACCCGTATTTACGTGTTCCGCGAGCAGGAAAGCCAACTTGGCTGTCTTCTTCCTGCATGACACCTCTCCATACTAAAGGTAAGCGCGAGCTCCTTGTCTCGCCAACTTCGTGTTTTCCGCTCAAAAAAGGCCCACGACAGCCAAGCGAGCAAGGGAAGCCAGTCGTCGTGCACGAACAGCTGGCAGCAACAAAACCGCATTCACCGGAACTGCTCCTCCTTCCCTGACGACGCAGTTCTTCGTCGCAGGTCGGCGACGCTGTTGTCCCTGCGCGGACAGCGTGCTTCCGCACTGGACGCGGTTACGCACCGGTCAACGGAGACTACGGCGGCACGAGCGCACGGCGGAGCTGGCATTGCAGCGTGGCGTGGTACTGAGGTACTACACCGGATTCGACCGCGGCGACGCTCGGCACCCTAAAGTTCACTTTCCAAAGTTGCACGCTCGGCGACGCCGTGTGCGCGCACGTGCAAAAGTGACGGAACCCGCGCGTCCGGTTGCCGCGGAATCAGCCAAGCCGGACGCCGCGGAGCCGACCGGCCAAGCGAACCGATGCTCGCAATGTTAACGCCGCTAGCCCGGTGGCTGCAACGTTCTCCTTCCACGCGCTCCCGAGGAGGAGGCACGGCGGACAGCGCGCCTTCGCGCTTGACTTGTTGCGCCACTGGGCACAGGAAATTGCATTCATTCGGAGGCATTCAAGACAGCCAGCCGCGCGGCATGTACCGCGCGAGTTGCCCCCTCACGCCTCCTCGACAGCCACCCGCCGCCAAACCGAATCCCCACCCACCACCCCCGTGTATATACTTCCACCGGCTTCATTCTACGAGCAGTCTGAATGCCCGCCACAATGCTGCTGCTACCACGGCGATGGGAGCCGCTTGAAAGGAGATCCGCTCGTTGTGTGACGCGGCCGTGGCTCGTACGATGTTTATGGAGACTCATTGCAGCCTTTCTTATTGCTATTCTTTTTTTATATTTCCTTCCTCCTTGTATTTTTTTCTTTTTATTTCTTCGCCAGTCTGGGCCTCGTCAGTTGGTGCGCTTATGCATTTTGCTAGCTATAGTGGGGCGCCAGGGAGCACTTGTTTGCGGTCGGGGGCGAGCTCCGCGCGCGCGCGCGCGCCGCGTCGTGTATTTTTGATTGGGCTACTTTTGTAAACTTATTTATGAGTCGTTTCTCAAACGGAGGCCACTCTTGGGCGAATCGGGGCGCAAGGCGCGTCTGCCTGCCCTGGCTCTGTTTGGAGCCCAGCGGGGCTCTTAAGAGCTTCTCTTCTCCGAAGTCCTTTCCCAATGATGAGACGTATATGTGCGAAGCGCACACATGGGCTCGCTTCCACGTGATGCACATGAAATGTCAATGCAATGTAAATTTGTACAGTTTATAAAGCGAAGGTTTTGTTTGTCTGTTCCCCTTCGGGTGCTGGCCGCTGCTGGCCGTTGCTGGCCGCTGCCTGGTGGCCGCTGTCTTGCACGAATTGCCTGTACCGGACATAGCGCAAACAAGCACCGGATATATTGCAAACCGAGGCTGCCCGGGGAGGCAAGTGATGTGTGAGAGCGGACGTGAGCTCCAACAGAAAAACTTCGTCTTCGTCATTTTATGGCCTTCATTTCATCGTGATCTTCCTTCGTTGTCATCGCACCGTCATCAAGTGCATGTTGAGCAAAGCTTTCCCCGGTGAAAAAACGTGTCCAACTTGACCGTGTGCTATATACTTGCAAATGGTGGGTGTGCGTCAAAAACTTTTTTATTTATAGAAGTCCTGAGGCTCGACTCTTTCAAACCGAGGCGGGCCGCACCCACGACGCACCGTTAGGCCCAGCCCTTCAGCGGCATCGTGGGCCCTCTGGACAGCCCGCAGCTGATCTTGAAATGATGAACTCTGTAGCATCTTCTTCCAATGTTCTTCAGCATTGGTGATAGTCGCAGGGCAACCCTCGAGCATGTGTCTGATGCCAATGATGCCATTGCACGCATGACAATCTTTCTTGATCTCCCTTCCTGAATAAATTTTATCAGGGTGGTACGGCGTGGGATAAGTTCCTGTTTGTAATAGTCGCCGTGAAACTGTCTGAGCCCTGTTCAGCTTTGAATGTGGCAATGGAAATTGTCTGCGCCCTAGATAGTAGTGTTTAGTAATCTCGTTATGGTCGCTAAACAAACTTAAAATCGCCGTTCTTTTGTAACATCAATGAAATAAAGCTTCGCTTAAACCGATTCCCACTGTTTTCATTGTTTTCAAAGAACGAGTGAATTTCCTTTATGTGACTGTCTGAGAAAAAGAGAGAGATAATTCATAAGAAGCACTTTAATAACCTCCGCTATACTTAGATGGACAATAAAGAGAAGAATAAGATGAGCTCTATGGCTAAGATAACCGTTCCACAGTAGACAGCACCAAGAAAGCCACTCTCGCGTCACTGGTGAAGAGGCTTGGTAAGTGCTGAGCACGAGATCGCTGGATCGAATCCCGGCCGCGGCGGCCGCATTTCGATGGAGGCGAAATGCAGAAAACGCCAGTGTGCTTGCGTTGTAGTGCACGTTAAAGAACCCCAGGTGGTCAACATTAATCCAGAGCCCTCCACTACGGCGTGCCTCATAATCAGAACTGGTTTTGGCACGGAAAACCGCAGAAAGAAGAAGAAAGCAGAAAAAAAAATATCGTCGGATCTTCCACTCCGTGAAGATGGATAACCAGCGAAGCTGAAACGTGCGGCCCCGGTGTTTATCACTTGGTTAATCCCGAGGGTTTATTAAAGTATTCCTCAATTATGAGGTTACACACACGTTCGGCTGTGGCGGGAGAGAACGACGTCACTGACGGTATGCCCGCAGTCCGGCGTTGTCGCTTGCGTTCGATGTCTCGAGTTTGCTCGGCGGCGTGGTTAGCAGCATTCGCCCGCCGTTGTCGCTTGCGATTCTTCGAAATTAATTTGCTTCAAAATTAAATCTGTCCGTTAAATAAGACAATGAATGGCTCATACCCCCTTAAGCGATGGCCCATACCCCCGTAAACGCGGCCTCCCCATTACGACGACAGAAGAGAAGTGAAATTCTACGCTAGAATGATGAGCGGTAACGCAGCCAGCTGTAGAAGAAAACGACAACGACGAACGCGAGAGCAGTGGCACGAGCGGGTGCCGAGCCCGAGCACGAGCTCAACCCTAGGGGCGCCAACGAGCAAGATGCGGGAGAAGGCGACGACGCTTGAGCCAATGCTTATTATGATAGTTTTCTGTAGACAGGCGATTTCGCCTAGCCATAGACGATTTCGCCTAGACATATATGTATAAAGCTTCACTTTTTAAAAAAAAGAATGTTGATCCTTTTGTCTTCTTCTTTTTTTTTTTTTTGCTTCTCTTTTTTCAAAAACAACGTATAACCTCGGTATTAACGAAAATAAAGTGTTGGAAGAATACTTCATCAAGCTAAACAAAAGAAAGCTAGGTGTATAAAGCTGGTGCGTAACCCGGTGCGTAGACGTTGTTGTGTTGTTTAGTAAAGACAGTTTACGTACATGGTCTTAGGGGGAGAGGGCTAAAGGCAATACTAGTGCCTGAGAGGCCAATCCACCCGATGTAACGATCGTGTCCTTCAAAATATTATTTGCCGCAAAAACAGCCGAAAACTCAAAGGAAATCCTGTACGCCCTCATTCACACAGCAGGAAGTTTTCCCGCTAGCAAGTACAACAGGACAGGTCTCTTCTACAGCGTCACGGGTCCCGCCTGCAGTGCACTAGATAACCAGCAGCAAGGCGAATAACGCGGGTTGCCGTGAACGTGAGACGCAGGGCGCGCATAAGCACCACCAAAAATGCGTCGGGCTTCAGAGAAAGAGGAAGAAAAGGAGATGGAGTTCGTGACGTAAGCGTCACGTGGGCTCTTCGCTCCGATATTGGGAGAAGGCTGGGGAGAAACAGGAGGGATGTCACTCGCGGGCGCTGGTGAGGAGGGTAACTGTTCGGCACCTCAAACCATATCGCCGTTTAACACTTCATTGGCTTCTAGCTCCGCCATTATTAAGGGGACACTAAACAAAGGCACTAAATCTGTTTAGATTGATAAGGCAGATTCGTTCAAAACTCTACCTCTCTCAATTTCACGTTGAAAGGTTTTATTTTTGTTAGACGAAATAAAAGTCAAACTTCAAAACTCTGAATTTTGCGCTGAAACCACTGCGCGTGTGACGTCAGGCACTTCAATTCATTCTCTCTTATTTGGGTCGTTGTGACGACGCAAACGTTCTACATACTTGCTAAGTTCAGTCCTGTGCTCCTGTGGCCGAGGGCACGTTCGCCCAAACGTGGAAGCGCAAATCAGAAAAAATAACGGTCACATTTAAAACTCAGGGGTGCATTTTATCTAAGTTTGCTCTCGTAAGTTAGGTGCTTACGCTCTCGCTTCTTCAGCCTTAACTAACGAGGATGAAATTTCGGGATTCTTTTCAGAAGAGCTCTCGCTTGTGCGAGCTTTGCCTCAGTAGTTTTTCCTTCATTGCCACACAAAGTGGTCCGCGAGCATAGGGAAAGGCAAGGTGAGTGTTAGTGAGATCGCGCCTGCCGTTTGTTTTGGAAACATAGGACTCCGCCCTGCCTCCTTTGTTTACAAATGGTGTTGTGCATCTATAGTTTAATGTGAGCATCAGACTGAGAGCTTATATACGACATACGCAGTCGATCAAAAATCGTTACGAAAATTACGAACACGACAGAAGACACGCCTTCCCATTTTTATTCGTTTAATAAACAAACAACATACACGCACCACGTCAACGTGAAACACCACGAAAACGTCAACAAAGTTGATTGCCCGCGAGTGCGCCATTGTACGGCAGAATGGCGAGTCATGCAGCTACTCGAAACCAAATAAGAATTAACGGGTATAGTCAATCTTAACAATTATGCATATACAGAGCACACGTTGCAATCTATGGGAAGCGTAGCCAGAGTGAAGCGGTTAATTTATTGCTATAAAGCTCTTCATCTTCTGCAACGTGTTTTTTCAGCATAGCGATTACGTCCCTCTATACACGGAAAGACGCGGAGGTCCACACCATACTACCCACGTGACCGCGCATTGTACCGTATCGATCCAGTTTTAATTACACCCTTTTCGGGATCGGCACAGTTCACTATCGCACTGCCTCCAAGATTGGGTCACTTTATTCAGAGAGAAGCCGACCGAGCAAACGTGCCGAACTCGGTGGTGGAAGGCACAGGATGTTCCGCTGTAACTAAGGAATTATCCGCTTACATGCGTGTACTGCATTGAGGATATATATATATATATATATGAACGAGATGAAAGGGAACCGAGGGGCCTGATTTTTATTAAACATATCATAGGTCAAGAGCCACGAATGGATTAATCAACTCCGGGCTGTCCAGAAGGCCCACGATGCGGCGGTGAGGCTTGGCCTTCCCGTTCCAACGTGGGAGCGGCCCGCAGTCTTGCCCCTATAAAAACGGGGTGAAAATTCTTCAGGACCTAAATAGATGTTACCACCACCACCACCACCATCATATCATAGGTATATCACACACACACACACACACACACACACACACACACACACACACACACACACACACACCACACACACACACACACACCACACACACACACACACACACACACACACACACACACACACACACACACACACACACACACACACACACACACACACACACACACACACACACACACACACACACACACACACACACACACACACACACACACACACACACACACACACCACACACACACACACACACACACACACACACACACACACACACACACACACACACACACACACACACACACACACACACACACACACACACACACACACACACACACACACACACACACACACACACACACACACACACACACACACACACACACACACACACACACACACACACACACACACACACACACACACACACACACACACACACACACACACACACACACACACACACACACACACACACACACACACACACACACACACACACACACACACACACACACACACACACACACACACACACACACACACACACACACACACACACACACATCTATAAGTATGTATGTATGTATGTATGTATGTATGTATGTATGTATGTATGTATGTAGTATGTATGTATGTATGTATGTATGTATGTATGTACTATCGGTGTCAAATGAAACGCGAACAGCGAAGCGCCTAATGGAAGGTATAGTGTGCGCCGTGCAGTCGTCACCATTGAGAGGCGCGAACATCCGGTTTGACCGCACTGCGAGATGATGCTCCCCCCTTTCGTTTATTTTTGGCTCTCCTTTATTTCAAAGCGACAAACGAAAATCAAAGAAAACAGAAGATAAAATATCACAGCTTAGGGCAAGTATTATCGCCAAGCGCAACGAAATCGTATGTTCTATCGGCGTCAAATGAAACTCGAACAATGGTGCGCATGGAACAGTTTAGGCAGTCATCGTTATTGCGCCGTCATCTTTTGTCGCTTTCAAATAAAAGACGACCAGAAAGGAAACGAAAATATTGCAGTATAGGGGGAACATATCTTCACGCAGTGCAGTCAAACCGGATGTGTGCTCCGCTCCTGTCGATGGTGATGACTGGACGGCGCGCACTATACCTTCCGGTAGGCGCTCCGCTGTTCGCGTTTCATTTGACGCCGATAGTACGTATGTAAGTATGTATGTATTGAAAGAAGACACATCAGATATACGGGATGCCAGTGTATATTACCTTGGAGTGGCACAAAACTCGGGTATAAGTGCGAGATCGCAGCAAATTTAACGACACAGACAGAGCAGACTCGTGGGGTATGCGTTGTATAGAGACCCTCTATATAGTAAGACCAGAGTGACCAGCCGCCTCTCCGCTGCCAAGGACACACACTGACAAGGACGAGGCAGACTGCGCACGTCTTGTCTGCCTCGTCCTTGTCAGTGTGTGTTAGTGCAGTTAAAAAATTATACCATATATGTGTATCAACCAGGACGTAATGAGGACAGTCTGGCGACGAAACCAAATTACTCTTCCCAAGGCCGCGAGCCGTCTCTGCTTCAAGTGTACATGTATATACGAAGACGCGGACTCCAGGGGCGGCGTATGTGGCGCATTTAGCCAAAGGCTCGCACAGCGCCTCGGTCTCGTTTAGAGTAGCCGCGCGCGCGCGCTATTTATTTACCGCCGATGCGCCGAGAGCTAAGTTCAGCCGCCGCTATCGCCCGTCGACTCTTTCTCTTTCTATTTTCCGTTTATTTATTTTTTTTCGGTCTGGCGCAGCAGTGCGTCATCCTGGCGACGAGAAACACGCAGCCTTCTCCGTGCGGTCGACGCTTTGGCTGATGCTGCTGTCTTTGTGTATGTAACGTTTCTCGAAACGTTCGGAGCTGTAACGGAGCCAGAAAAATCACACGAACGTTGTTACATCATACGAAAACAAAATCTGAACCTCTCTGCGGCGAAATTCAGAGAACCCCCAGAACCGTTTTTAAAAAGTTCGCAACGCTTGCGACGCATTAATTAAAGCCTCCCGTACACGGTTAATTGAAAGGCTGGACATGAACTTTGGCCCCTTGAGGCTTTACTAGCAGGAAACTATGTCACTACGAGAGCACATTACATTCCTGCCGAGACATCGAAATGTGGCCGTGGTGGTCTGGAAACGAACCGGCGACCTCGTGTTCAGCGGGTCGCAGGCGGTGAATCACCGTAGCCGCGGTCTGCTCTTGCCCCTTGCCTCAATGTTGCGCGAATGCATGGCGTAGAAATGTGGACGGGGGAGAAGAGTGTTCTCTTGCAATATTACCATACGATACTTGTGCACAGCTTGAATTCCGACAAAGCCTGTCAAGCCGCCCCAGTACCCTTGTCCCCTTTTGTTTGTTTATTACTTTTTGTAATATTATGATCGGCCACGCGCTACCAAGTAACAGTCAAGACATACACAACTTTGGCGATTCTCGTCTTCCATTTTTCGGTTCAGTCGTCGTCATCGTCGTCAGCGTGACTACTGCTATTATTATTATGCAGTTGCTACATGTATTAGCTACATGTATAGTTGCTACATGTAGCAACTACATGGCACGTAGTTGCTTTTTCCCGGTCTCCTCGGGGAACTATGCGAGGCCCGCTGCTTATATTTTGTTATACAGCATGAAACATGTTTTACGGGACGAATTATAAATGTTTAATCTCTGTAGCGTAGTTACAGCCTTTGAATAAAGTTACTTATTCAAGCTTTCCAGAGTGTCATACGCGTCATTCGCGACTGATTCCAAGAGTCCTAAAACATTTGTACAAGACCCAAAGTTCGAACTAGGGGAAATGTTAAACCAAGAATAGGCGGAACGGTAAGTGTAATAATGTGTCGGAACTGCTCCTAACAAGAAGCGTTTGGTAATAATTACTGAACCCTTGTTTTGTATTTGTATTTTCGCTCGTCATACGAGTATTTCAGTTGGTTTCTCCGCTGTACTCGATGAACTAAGCAAGCCACCTTGTTTATATTTGGCAAAAATAACGAATGCATTACGATTGATGTGTACGCAGAGTTAAAAGGGTGTGGTTATTTGTGGCGCGTACGCGAGAGCTTTGCGGAGCGTGTTTAATGCGTTTTACGAGCGGTTCCAGATTTAGCCCGCTGCCCTGGTATAACTACAAATGCAACCAAGATCAAGTTGACTGAACAAAAGGGGAACGCTACAGCGAACTTGTGTGAAAAGTTATATGCATGTGGATCAAATAGAGCCTTCGTCACTCATTCAACAAGTGCTTGAAAAACATTATATGGACATTTTACGCCATGTTTACCAGTGTCCCGAAGGAACTCTACGCTACACAAAGTCTTTATTCAGCGAAAATAAGGAGCACGTTATTGGTTGGGTAGGCAAAAATTCAAATTGTTTGGATTAGTTACTGCTTGCGCAATAAGCTACGTATAAAAGTGAACGTTATGAATGTTTTTCGAGCGGCGCAAAAGTTAGTCAGCTACCTATGGCATAACTACAAAAGACACCAAAATCAAATTTAGCGAACATGTGTGAAACGCTACGACGAGTTTGTCTGCGAAGGAAAATGCACGTGGATCAAATACAACCTTTGTAAAAAAAAAGAACAAAAATATTGGCAAGTGCGAAAAACGTGTTATATGGCCAGTTTATACGCTATGTTTCCCAGTGTTCTAAGAGAGCTCTACGCTATTGAAAATGTATAGTTGGCGAAAATAAGGTGCACAAAATTTGGCACGCAACTTGGCATTAATACAGATTACACCAAGGTGCTTCTTTGCAAAAAATGGGCGGACCACTATGACAAATCTGTGCGCGAAGTTAAGTACGTGCGGAATGAATACAGCTTTTACAAAACATTCTTTAAGCAAGTGTTTGAAAGTGCCACGCTGCCATTATCAGCTACGTTTCTCACTGTCCCGAGATAACCTTGAGTTACAAAATGCTTATATTTAGTAGAAGTGGGAGGAATATTATGTGCTCTGTTTCGCAAACTTCTCAGGTTACTGACGTAATTAGGAGAGTTACAAATAATTACTGACCCCCTTTCCTCCTTTTTATTTTCGTGCGCTATACGAGATTCTCCCGGTGTCCTCGGGGAACTAAACGAGACACCTTCATTATGTTTGGTGAAAGTAAGGACCAGGTAAGGAGTGATGTGTAGTCAAAGTTTAAAGTGCGTGGGTTAATTGCGCCCTTTTAAATAATGTTTTTAACGTATACAAGCGTACCCGAGCGTTATGAGCACTTTGAGAGTGCGCCTAATTCGCGGGCCGATGTTCTGTTGAAGTAAAATTTTTGTGGACTTCCATTTGGAAAAATCCCTTAACAACTGCTAGAAAGCGTTATATGCGCGAAAATTTCAAACGGCTATTCATATACGGGCAACGCTTTAAAGTACGAGATTTAATTACGTGCAACTGAACTTCGTATTGCAACTGCCCGAAAGAAACAGCTTCGCTGGAAATATTGTGATTTTGCAAGTTCGCAATAGACTGTTGTCATTTTTTTTTTCCTGTGGCGGTGAAGAACGTGACGTGCTAAGGGCGTGGTCGATATTAAATGTAAATGCCCGTCGCGACCTGTGTCGGAGTCCTGTATTTTCTTTGATACGCAATACTAAATTATAATAATATAAAAGTTACCTTTCGTATGTCTAATTCGAACATACAACTGCTTATATGCGCGTTTTTAGTTATTTTTGTTTCTCACGTTGCGTTAAACCGGCTCCACATCGGAGGTCCTCTGGGAGTTTGTTACTAGCAATTATAAAACAAAACTTACGTTATGTATACATTTATAAAATACATTAGACAGTGGACCCAAGGCTCTGGGCCCCCAAGCCGGGTTGCGTTTGATCTCTATATATGGTGATTGTAAAGGAGGAAAGAGACGCTTAATTCTGCAGCCCTTCAGGGAGCACGGCGCAGAACGCGCGTTTGTTCGACGCCGTGCGTTCGCTTTCCGTGAAAGCGCATGTCCCTCGCGCCCTTTCACTCGCACATACAGCGTCCGGCGCGCGGCGACGATTTCATCGCCGTTGACGTCATACGGAACCTCATGGCGACGGCGACGGCGACAGCGACGGCGACGCCGACGGCAGAAATCCGCTTTGGAGTGTCCATATAATTGCTATCGCAATAAAAGGGCAAGTGAAAACGAACAGAATGAATATTTGAGCAAAAAGAGCAAACAATAAAATGTCATAAACCTAATCGCTTTGCTAGTACTACGAATTAAGTAAACTATTTTAAGCCAAGCAAAGCCAATCGCAGTCAAGTGTTCTTAAATGTTTTTTTTTTTGTGATTCACTGCAAAACGGTGATTACACCTGTGTAAAATGGCAAAAATCAGTGGAAGTTTGCTCTGCGATCATCTGCTGTACGCTTTGAGTTAGCTGACATCATGGATCTATTTCTACCGTTGCCAGAAGCGATTTACCGACGACATGGCCGGCGCCAGTATACGTCTCGCAAAGGTTGCGTATTGACCGCAGCGAAAATGTTTTCTTCGTACCCTCTGAAAGATTTTTCTCAACTTGTGGCCACCGCTTAACGTCCAGAAAAGGGTTCTTTGCGAGCACTTCACGCAATATACAGATGTCATTTTCTGCTGTGTAGTGCGAGCGCGCGCATGTAACTCTCGGATGGATGGATGGATGGATGGATGGATGGATGGATGGATGGATGGATGGACTGGACGGACGTACGGACGGACGGACGGACGGACGGACGGACGGACGAAAAACTTTATTAGAGTCATTTAGGGCGCGGAGCAGTCGTGCTTACCGCCTAAGAGGCTTTGGATTGCTGCGGCTCGTACGGCTCTCCTGGCTAGTGCACCAAGTTGGGCTAGTTGGTTGAAGTTCATATTGGAAAGATTTTAACTGCGCTAGAAACAAGGACAAAGGAGGACGAAAAAGACACCATGTGAAAAAAAAAGTTGTCGCAGTTTCACCTGAAAGGCGAAGCATCAATTGCGATAGCAAACTTGTAGAGAGCTATACGGAGTAATGATATTAGCTTTATCAGCTGTATAAACTTGGAGATGCAGCAGCATCGGCAACACGCAGAACTGTTGTCGACGCCATCGGCGTTTTGCCCGCGTTCGCTCAAAATGCGTGCGGCGTTGGTGACTGTAGCCGGAGCCTCTGATACAAAATAGGCACTTGGTGCCGCAGCTAAACGTCGCCTCCCTTCTCTCCCCCTCCCCCACGGCCTCTCGCGCGTCGGAAGAAGGCGCGTTTGCTCTACATATATGGTGATTGTAAAGGAGAAAAGAGACGCCTACTTCTGCAGCCCTTAAGCGAGCACGGCGCAGAACGCGCGTTTGTTCTCCGCCGTGCGTTCACTCCCCGTGAAAGACGCGCCCCTCGCGCCCTTTCACTCGCACATACAGCGTTCGGCGCGCGGCGATGATTTTATCTCCAAATGACGTCATACGGAACCTCACGGCGACGGCGACGGCGACGCCGATGACAGAAATCTGCTTTTTTGAGCTTGTACTATGACTACCGAGAAGCCGCTAACCCTGGTTCACCTCCTGTTCTTCGAGTCTCGCTACAGTAGACATGCGAGGTTGTGTCTGTCTCTCTAGTGCAAGAATACGAGCTGCCAGTTGGCCCATCGTTTGCTGCATAGTCATGATAGCGCTCTGCATACGCTCCAGCAGTACTTCGAACCGCCGCCATTGAATATCGAATGAGTCGCGTAATCCAGCTTCGCGTTGTTACTTAGCTTCGCTTACATCTCTCACTAGCTGTGATAAGCTGGCAGTGGGCAAATTATTGTGCAGCCCCGTGTTTTGCGGCTCTTTCATACGGTTCTCTTGGACGAAAGTTTTCTTTATCTCTGGTGAATTTGTCGTGCCCTGACATTTGACCTCGGTATCTTTCCTTCTCAGCTGTGTTAAGGTGCCTTTGGGCAAAGGTTGCCTTGTAGAGGCTTTTTGGCGCTCTTTCGAGTGTGCCTGCGCATCAAGAACTTCCTTTGGTAATTTCTGAACATCTGTATTATCTTTTTTCTCGGATTCCGCGACTTCGAATGACGTATATTTGTTAGCGTGTGTCTCAGTCTTAGTTCTGGCAATTGCCTGGCGGCGTGTGAGTGACGGCTGCACAGCTTGTTCGCGACAAATGAGTAGTTCGCGTTTGTAGTGTGGGCAGCTGGGATCGCCCGTAATATGTTCACCTTGGCAATGTAGACAGCGTGGTTTCGTAGCGGTGCAGATTTCGCCTGCAGTGTGTGTTCCTCCGCATCTGCCACATCGTGCTTCATGTGGGCAAATGTTCGCCTTGTGACCAATCCTTTGACAGTGCGAACACAAGATAGGTGTCGGGCGAAAAGGTTGGACTTGATGCGCAATATACTCCATGCGTACGTGACGCGGGAGCTTATTTCCGGCAAACACCACGAGAACAGTCTGCTTTGTTTTACCAAGCCGGTAGGCATTCAAAATTTTTGGCCCACCTTGCAGGGGGCGAATTGTAGCTCGAATGTCTTCGTCAGTAAATTCTGTGCTTACGCCATATATGACGCCTTTGATCGCGTCTCTCGGAGGAGTCACGTAGGCTTGCACTAGAACAGGGCCGAGTTTCTCTATCTTTAGAAATGGTTGCGTTTCTACATCTGCAGGAATATCCACGGCAATGACGTTTGCGCGAAGCTGTTTGCGGATGGTGGCCTGCGGATGGTGGCGCTGTTTCTGTGGCTTTCTTGGCCTGCGCAGGGTCCTTTTCAGTGCGCGTTTGGCTGGTAATCTTAATTTCTTGATCCGAATCTGAGCCGCATTGCAGAGCGTCCTCTGCAAAGCCACGCTTCCAGTGTCGATCGCGCACGTGCTTATCAGCGTCCCGCGGTCGCGGCCGTTTTCCTTGCCTCCACGTTTGCTGTTCCATGTCCCAATCGGCAGGGTCATTGGAGTCATCAGCGAGAATAGAAAAAGGGTTTTCTGCTTGCCTTTGCAGTTGAGTCATTTCGACAGCGTCAGCCCAGGAACGCGGCGTGAGCGGGGGTCACTGAGTCGTCGATGTTGGGTCAGGGATTGTAGGCCCAACATGGCTGCTACCTGCCGCATCGCTGGTGGTGATATCCAGAGCGCCTGGTCGATTCTCCATGCCCCCTTGGGGGCACAGATAGTCTCGTTAGCTGCCTCTAGACTTCCGGTGGCTGTTTTGGAGGTTCCTCTGGGTCCTGAGTCTCTGCCTCGCCGTAAATTTCAAAAGACACACGGAGCTGAATTGCGCTCATGCAAGTTGATTCACGTTCTCACTGAGAGTTTTGCCCTAAGGTTAATACCTCCCGAGTATAATCATTAATATGGACTAATCGTACAGGTAAGCCGAATGCCAAAATTATTGCGACTTGCTCCGTAGAATTGCCAACAACATATATTTGGCTGCATCCTCATCTGAGTCCATGGGGATGTTTTTCAACCTTGGCTAAATTTACCTGGGACACGTGTATATGTGGGTGTCGTAGCTATTAAACATTTGACATGGAGCCGTTTATTATGAAGAGCTAATAAAAATTACGAAATGTGCTTTATTGCCTGAAAGTATATTTCATATCACCTCCTGTTATCGGCCTTTGATCGTAGGACAATTTTCTGCTTGTGGAGAAATCGGCCACACAATATTTCCTATTTCAAATCGCTCACTCCTAAACTTCACCGGCTATATTAAAAAAAAAAAAAGTTGCATTACCTTTTGCACAATTCCATATGATTATAGCTTCACATTTTGCAAACACGTTGCAGTTTATTTATTCAAACAACAACGAGAAAAGTGCTACCTGTATATGTATTCTGATTGTGCTATTTTATTGAACACTGGAAAAGTGACGTGTGTTTTTAAAATGTGCTACCGGCCCAGAGGCGCAAAAATATTTTGTTCGCAATAAGGCCCGTGGAAATCGGTGTGGATTTCCGGGCCATGTCGTCCGGTCTGGTCATGGGAGCTTTGCGACCTCGTACCAGTAAGCAGCAAATTGCTTTGCCTGCAACAAAAGGAGCGAAAACGAATAAAATGCTTAACGAAAGTATTTACTTACATCAACTAAGTTTAATGCGAAGGCCATGTGAATAACTGACAGGGCTTTTATGAGCTCCGTCATCAGCTTCTACACGGCTAACAATGATACTTATCTGCTACTCGCGACCGTAGGCTGTGCCCCGCTAATGTACGTGTTCGATGTCTTTCAGTGTACACGTTTCGTTTTTCATGGAAAACCTTCTGAATACGCAAAACATTGGTCAATGCGTCGCCATTACGGAAGAAACAATAGTTAGACGGCACATGTGACAGGCGGCCTGTGCTTTCGCAGCTCACTGTAGGCTTGTTCTGTTGCCTGTGCTACACTTTAACAAGAAGGAATTCTTAACTATGCTAATAAATATGTAGATGTTCTTAACAGGGACTCTTACCAGCAGCGCATAAATTGTACAGCCTATAAGAAACTTCCGTTGTTGTTAATTCTTTTCCACAGAACAGAGAGAGAGGACAGAAGAAAGGGGAAAGACAGGGAGGTTAACCAGAGGGAAAGATCCGGTTTGCTACCCTACGCTGGGGAGAGAGGGAAGGGGGAGGTAAGGTAACAGGAAAGTAGAGAGAGAGAAAGAAATGGAGCACAAATGCAAAGATAGTTCTCAACGAGATGTACCAGTCGCGGCTGACTTATCTCTGGCATCTATGTAATGCGGTAACGGCTAAGCACAGCAGCTTCAACTTCGAGCGCACGCTGAATGCTGCCGGGCGTCACAAAGGCTTGCTCCTCAGCATGTATACGCACCTTTAAGGAGCACTGTTAACGTTCTGGTTAAATACGTGATTGTATCCTAATTATGCATCCTATACCAGCAGTGAATAAATTATGCACTCTACAATGAACATTCATCGTTGCTAAATTAATTCTCTCCCACGTAGCAAATCCAAAGGGAGAGAGAGAGAGAGAGGGAAGGAAAGAGAAAAACAGGGAAGTTAACTAGACTTTGTCTAGTTTGCTGCCCCACACGTGGGGTAGTGAAAGAGAGAGAGAGAGAGAAGACGTGAGTTCAGATCAATCGCACGCACTAGATAAGGTGCAGCGTGTCTAAATCGGCTGTACAAACACTGCAAATGCGAAAGGCGTTCCCAAAGAGATGCACCAGTCGACTCTCAGTTACTTATCTCTCTGGTCTCACTAATGCGTTACGTGATAAATGTACCCGCTTCAACTTTGAGCGCACGCAAAGCACTACTAGCGCCACTAACACGAAGGTAACTAATTTCCTCGCCAGACTATTCTATATAGGCTTCCGAACATTAATATTCAAACCTGACAAGTGCGCATCGTCTATTACAAGGAAAAAATAATTGGTGTAGTTTCCAGTGACTGTCATCGCGCTGCTGCCTGCGAAACGCTGCCGGGAAGCATTTAAAATCTTCAGCACAAGAAGTTAACTAATGTTTTCGTGTAGCGTAGTATTGTACAGCGGTCTCAAGAGCGAGAAATACTATGTACAATTACTTCGGCTTATGCTTCTTTGTTTATTTCGTTACACGTATATATAAGAACGCTTGGAGTTAAGACAGATTCTTGGGCACGCACACCCTTTAATAACTTCTCGGTGCTCTGGATATCGCCCGCAAAAAAGGGCTTCTCCTCACAACGTCCCTTGATGCGGAGAAGCCAACTTTGGAGAACTTTTTTTTTTTTTTTTCAGCGAATCACACACAGGGAACTTTCTGCAGAGCGTCGCCAATATAATGTAGCTCAAAAGTTTCAAAACCCCTGGGCGTGACTAAATCTGATGTGAATCCGCGTACTGTAGTCCCAGTACAAATTTCCTTTTTGTAAAGCCGCGGAAATCGAGGACACTGTTTTGCACACTCTTGAACTTGTGAGCAGCACACTATAGAACGGAAATTCGGGCATGTTGGTTATAACGGCACGTAAAACGAGGGACGTAACATGTGTGTTCCTTTATTGTTATGACCTATTGCTTTACACCCTGTGGCATGGTCAGTCAATAGATTCTGTCGCTGGCGGAGGGACTTTAAACTCTTGCCGAAAGTTATATGATATGTACCCCTAAGTTAAAACCTGCACAAGCTATAGGAGCGAGGCCGGACTTACTCCGTTAATGTAGTTCTGGAGACGAGTGTTCTCGTTCTGCGCATGCGGCGCGCTGCCCGCGCAGTTGATGGGCATCAGCAGCGTGTTGCGGCACACGTGGTTATGCAACGCCGGAACAGCACCGTTGGTACCTCCTTCGCAGGTCAGGTCGGGCTCCACACCGTGCACTGCGTGTCACAAAGACGTAGTAGTTTAAAACTACTGCGTCAGGCGTGCTACGCGTGACGCCTACGCTTAAAAGGACGTTCCGCTTTCGCCTCATTGACCGTAAGCGGTGCTAGCTAACACTCCCAGAGCTAATTTTGTACACGTACGCAAACACCCAAATAAAGTGGTCAGGATAATGACCGCCGCAACGCCATTATCTCAACGTTTTAATTAAGCATAACAATTAATTTACGCTGTGCCCTTTTCGGGCTTCATCGTCTATTTCTTTATATAAACGTGCGACGAACAAAAGAAAAAGATCGAGCGCCTCAGATCACCTTATTCTTGTCGCTTGTTGAAAACTCGGTAAGGTCCGTAGCCCAGATGAAAAGGAATTAAAAAAAAAGCTGCTAATGCCATTTATATCTGATGGCTATAATGAAAACAACAAGGACCTCAGCGCAAGAATCAGATGTGCCTGACCGTGGTTTGAATTTTGGAATATGTCCCGTGTTGCCAACGAGTTTGAGGAAGACACGTCGCATGCTTTTCAAATGGGAAGCAAGGCCCTTCTTTCGCTACAAAGCTTAGTGTGGCGACGGTATTGCTTGCAGCAGTCGCGTGTCCTGTTGCCGTCATTCTTATTACTGCCATTCATATCAGTAGCCAGAATAAAGAGCTAAAAATGGCACAGGGTTGACAATGAAGCTAAATTGCTCTTCGTTCGTTAGTCGTGAGGAAGTAGATGAGGAAGGAGGAAAGAAAGAGAGAAGGCAGGGATGTTAACCAGAAGTGTGTCCGGGAGGAAGTAGAGGTATACGTTAATCGAATGACCTACAAGATTTCACATTGTATCAGGCACGCTGTCAAAAAAATTTCGCCGCATCAAAGCAAACGTGTGACAGATTTTGTAGATGCTCCCTCCGTGAGATTGTTTTCACTTGCACAACCTACGTACGCCGAACGGCTGTGATTATGGCAGCTTCTCAGCGCAACTTTTTTTATTCGGTGTATTTGATGCGCAGAGGTGATAACAGTCCGTAAGTTCATGTCAACAAGACAGAGAGAAAAAGAATGAAAGTCAGAGAGGCTTACTAGGATTGCGCTCGGTTTGCTACCTTTTTGTAAACACAGTACACTGCAATCAGAGAGGGGAAAACAAGCGTTGCAAAGATGAGAGTGGGAAACAAACGAGAATAAGTTGGTGAACGTGCACACGTGATATATATCATGCAATTTCAAGCAGTTTAGTTGATACTAAGAATCACAGCTGGGGCCCTATAACGTAAAACTATTCCAGTCTGTTTTTATTCCAATCTCCTGACGTCAAATTTATGTAACTGCCGACGCAAGCATCGGGCGCTGACCGGCATGCGTTGTCTTAACAGCCCAATCAAACGCTCTCCTCGATTATAGGAGGTCATTTTTGTTTGCTTTCAAAACGAATAACATTCCCTACATTGAGCGGCTTTTCTTATCTAATTGGCTGGTAAAAGGCATGGACCACGCTCAAGTGTAGAAGGTTTCGACGAGGCCGAGCCAGCGCAGTGAAAATAGATAACCGGATGAGGAAGGTGTGGCCGGCGTCTGCGATTGGTCTGCTTCCCCTTACTTAGCTTGCGGTGGCTCGTCGAAAATCGCAGCGGCGTGCAACGGAAGGTTAAGAATTCCGCTAAAACGGATCCTCAGCACAGAACAGTTGGCAGAGCGATGTCGTATAAGTGCCGAAAAGCCTCGATAAGTTATACTGCCACGCAAAACAATAAAAAAAGAGATATTTAAAAATCTTGCGCTTGTGTAGTTCAAACGGTGCTCAAATCCTGCGCTTAATGTAGCTCCAATCCTGCTCAAATTCTGCGCTTGTGTAGTTCAAATCCAGCGCTAATGCAGCTCCACTAACGTGAAACCTGGGGAAGTGCGAAGCAGTGATGCGCCGGTGTTTCCTTATGTTATCCTTGTGCTAATCTTGCACAAGTGACGGACGTAGACGGACGCACACTCACAGACCAGAGGACGCAATCTATAGTTTCGTTGCAACAGCAAATGTTGAACGCCGCACTATCTGTCATACTGAAAAAGCACAGGTGAGCATCACCTAAAGCGACATGCAACCGCAAGCTACACAGGCTCCACAACGCCAGCATCCTGACTGCAGTTGAAGTTGCAACAAATAGCTGAGCAAATGTTATAATAGAGAGTTGCTTCGAATCTCATACTTGCAATGTAATGTGGCCATTCCGGCGATATTTGTGTCAGTCTTCTGGGATCATCGTGTAATCTCACCGTGTTTAACTGCAGCCGCAGCAGCCTTGAAGTGCGGCGCCTTTGGGTCCGTGAACCAAGTGGAAGGGCTGTGTGACATCGTCACCCTGCGTGAGTGCGCGCACAAATTCGAGCACCTATAGATCCCTCCACTTCACCTGTGCATGTCACACTTTTGAGAGCAGGGTGGGCCCGTTTCTCGCTCGAATTATTTTCTGCTAGACAAAAGGGAGAAAGTTCAATACTATCTGGACCAATTAGCCAGAAGCTGAAGGCTTGATATGGTATACTCCAGGTACTGCCACAACCGTCTCACGACATATACAATGACCGGGATATTCCCGTAAGCTTTCACGCTAGAGAAACAAAAAATAAATAAGCCCGCGCTTTTGACAGAATCATTTATAATAAACTTATACTGACGTTGTCTTATGCCACAAATAATAGAAGACGCTCCAGAAAACAGCAGCCCTCGTGGCGAAATCTTGTGGCACTATGATCAATCATAATGTGCTAAAATTTAAAGGTAGGTGTATGCTTGTGCTTGACAAATTGGTTCTACGGAAATTTTCAAGGTAGAGGAAGTTTCATGAAAGTAAAGAAATGAAAAAAAAATGTTATGCACCCAACAGTACCACAAAGACACAAAGAAAACCCACAAGGGTCGCTCAGAAAAAAAAAAAAGCACCACAGCTAATGAAAAATGTGTCCTGGTCCGAGGACCGAACCCGGGCCAACACATTTTCTATCATCTGGGCTAACAAGAAGGACAGCAAGGTCGCAAGGTGAAGCCAGCAACTAGAAGCACGGGGACACTGAATACGAGAAACAATTTCGACGGTGTTCATAGCGTACACATGCTATGCAGAGAAGCGCTATTTCACCTTCTGCCGGTCCGTTATTTCCCGTTATTTTCCGTAGGCGATGTGAGCGTCATTGAAAGGAACCGTTACCAACTCGCCCAAGCTTCAACACTTGCACGACAAATCAGTTCTGCGTAAATCCGCGAGGTGTAAGAAGTTTCACGAAGGGGAAGAACTGTCATCCACCCAACAGTACCACGAAGCTACAACTGAGCTTGATTTTGAGAATCGTTCTCTTGGGAAAAGCAAAACATTTATAAATCTAAAGCTTCCATCGGGAGTTATACGCCACTGAAATGGATAAGCAGAGAAATGGATTATGCGTAGCCACTGCGAAAATAGTTGTGCATTTCACAAGACAGTTCTGAACTTCACCAGAGGACTGGCTGTTAATGCCCGCACCTTCCTGTATTCCGAGATACATTATCTCTAGTAGATGATGTACGACTTGCTAAAACCATTCGTTTTAAGCCATCGCTGGCAGGTTTGTTACAATATGTTGAGTAGAGAACGTTCACAGGGTAATGGACAGCAAAGTAAATAAAAATATCTATTGTGGTTGCTATTGGGGCACCTGGTAAGGTACACCACTATGGGTGTCGTTTCTGCTGCGATACGTTAACGCAATCATTTAATTGTTAGTTATTGTAGCGACGCTGTCTTTGCTAACCCTCCTGGACTTTCCTGGCCGTGGCTGCTGCTGCTCTCTTGGCGAATAGCGCACATGCAGGACAGCACTACCACACTTACTATCCTTACAGGTGTCCTGGCTGCTAGCCTTATTTTCTACGGAATTACGAAATGATAAAACATATTGTACCTAAATGTCCTCCTTGCAACAAATGTGCTAATTGCAAGCAAATTCCGTTAGTAAACCAAACCTTTCTATTATTACTTTCCTATAGCGTTTGGGGTGTGGCGCATCTGCTTGGCAGATGTGTCGCCGAGTTAATTATAATTTACTATTGCGCTATCTCCAGGAGTGGTTATTCAGGACTGGATACAGCGTCATAGCAAAGGGGGCCAGTCCCCGAGACAGTATAATGCGCGGTCACGTGGTTCACGTGGGGGTCTCCGCGTTTGGTCGTCTTCACTGACAGGCAGGTGATCATTATGGTGCGAAACGCTGCGCAGAATACAATCAGTTGCATGGCATTCCTTTAGCCGCTTCACGAAAGCTTCGTTTGTCAGATTAGAACATGTGGTTAAATCTGCATAATAATTTTAAGCATGAAGTGCTTTTAGTTCCCGTTGTCGGCGACCTTCATGTGACCTTGAGCCAAAAGCTAGAGCCGTTATCCGGGCACTCAAACGAGAACATCCGGGCATCGTTGCGAGAACGAAACGAGATCATCCGGGCGACCAGTCAAAACTTAAGAAAGTGTGGTCCAACCCTTTGCACAGGACCGCATTACACACGCTAGTTACTGCCCAAACGAGTTACAAAAAATGTTGCTTCCTATTTCTTCCTAATGTTTGTTCATAATATCACTGAGGCTGTAACTTCTATAGATATATATATGGTACTCTGAAGTTTTATTTGTCATATCCAATAGCGACGTTCAAAAGGCAGATACAGGGCACCATACACTTGATTGGCATCTTTTGGCGCGGAGACAGAGTTGCCTGCGCTCTTTTGAACGCCAGAGGTCCATGAGTTGGCCGCACACTTGCAGCCGACCACTTCGACGCGACAAGAAGAAAAAGTAGCGCGACAGACGATGAGCGCGCTGCACTGTTGGAAGAAGAAACTCGGTTGAAGGCGGCGGCACCACAGGTAGCAAAATACGCCATATGATATCCATTTCAAGCTTACATGTACCCTAGATTACGGGAGAGCCAGAATTTTTTTTTTCCAAGCCTGAAAGAAAGCCCGCGAAAGACGAAAATTTCAGTGACAATTTCGCTCTGATTACAATAACGGAGAAGTTCATTAATTAATAATAACCAATTATATAATTAGGTGAAATGCAAAAAAATATAGTCTAACTTGCCCCAAGCGACGGCAAACAACATTACCGCGGTTCTGTCCAGATATACGTGGTACTTGCACATTTTTTTCAAATTTTGGCACCAGTTACGTGGGACACATGGTATTTAGGGAAGATAGTAGGGACCAGCTAGGGCAACATAAGCGCCGTGATCACGATACGCCCAGCGTGAGGCGCTCTTTCTATTTCTCTCACTTGAGGCGGTTCGGGCTGTTTCGTTTGGCGAAGCGTTGCTCGAGGTGTTTCGTGACGCACTCCTTCAGCTTTTCCGGCTGCTGGTCGGGAACTGTGCGGATGGAGAATTTGCCGAGCACGTGGGTCGGTACCATCTGCGGCTCGCCGGGATCCGAGTAAGCGCCCGAGATTCCTGCGTGCAGGACGTTTACGAAATACACGTTCGTAGACATCAGCACTCCCGGACAAAGTCACCCCCCCCCCCCCCCCAGGTCACTCCCGAGTTCTAAAATAGAGAGAAAGAGGGAGAAAGAGAGAAATGAGTTTATTTACAGAGAGGCAGTGAGGTCGGCCTGCGCTGGATTGCTACTCTGCACTGGCAAAGAGAGATGGGAAAGAAGGGGGAGCGATCATGAAAAAAATATATTCTAGGATTTTGCGTGTCAAAACACCGATCTGATTATGAGGCAAGTCGTATTGAGGTGCTCCTGAATAATTTTATCCAGTTAGGGTGTCTTTGACATAGACCTAAATCTAAGCAAAGGGTGGTTGTTCTTGCATTTCGCCCCAAATTGCGGCCGCCGCGGCCGGGCTCGAACCCTCAACCTCGAGCTCAGCAGCGCAACGCGATAGCCAATAAACCACGTGCAATAAACTACCGCTGCAGGTATAGGTGACGATGAAGAGAAGGCGGTGCGTATATACAAGTCCGGTACATTGTGACCGTGAGTCAAGGCCAGACCTATATATATATAAGAAAATACTATATGCCCTGAACCATAGTCCTGTTTGTTCCTATATGATTTATATAGGAACAAACAGGGGGATTATGGAACAGGGCATATATGATTTCCCGATGGGGAGTGGCTTGTAAATAGGCGAGAGCTGCCGTAATAATCAAGGCTATGCTGTGTGCGTTAGGCGAAGCAGCCAAAACAAGGTCGTCAGATAGTGGCCTGCTGTCGACGTGCAATCGGGGAGGCAAGCTTCTATCGTTCTCGCGTGTACACTGGGCAAACTAAATATGTTGCCCAGGTATGCATGCGGGCACCCATATATACGTTCACGTGCAATCATAAACCATTTCGAAAAGAAGTGCTCACTAGACTGAAATCATGACCTCAAGAAATCACCTGCTTGCATTGTCGTACCGTATATATTTTATTGTAATGCAAATGTGTTATTGGAAAAGGGAATCGAGCTTGTCGCGATAGAGCGTGACCAGGAGCATGCACCCTCTTTTGGTGGCTATATTCCCTTACTGGTGATCCGATTCAATCCCACAATTACAACGTACGCCCTAAAGTGAACAATTAAGAAGCTATTAATGAAAGTTTACTGATTAGTTATCCGAACATTGCCATTTCCCGTGTGAGTATAGCGCGCCCGCCTCTTCGGGTCGATATGCAAAATTTCGTAAGCAGGCTTTTCCACACACATGAACTTCCCCAACCGATATGGCTGCACTGCCGCTAGTAGCATTGTTAAAGATGAGAAGCATGTTTTGAAAGCTTCAACGCTTAAACACGGCGGGCGGCAGGAAGGATATCAGCAGCCCGCACGTTGACACTTTCTAGCACAATTCTAGCCCGAGGTACGCCAGCTTGGATAGGCAAATGGAGGCATGTAGAGAAGCGCACTTGCGTGTAATGTATATCGTTTAAACGCGCTATCTCCAACAGGTTATCTTTAAAGAGCCTGTTCGGCCCAAAATGAAGAACAGCAAGTTATATGCTAACCCAAAGCTTCTTGCAGTCTTTTATTGTATGAACAACGACGGGTGCGCGAAAGGCAGGTAACTTAATTGCAGCGCTAGCAATGGTCGAGTCCTCAGCGTCTCTGTACTTACCGTGCAGAGAGAGGCACGGCAGACGCCAGCGGTGCACCAGGGTTTCGAGCTTGTCTTCGTGGGCGAGTCTCGAGACACCCGTTTCCCAACGGTACTCGTTCTGTTCGAGAGAGAACGCAGTGGCGCTTGTAACCAAATGCGAAATAATTTAAAATATGCGAGTCCAGGAGAAAAGTTGCGGAACAGGAGTTCACTGTTCGCTAACCGCTCTTATGACAGATGAGGGCCCACATGGCTCGCCGAACATAACCTCACCAGGTAAAGGCTCCGCGAATAAAATATCGCCAATTATTAATCGAGACCAAAAGTGTTTTTTTTCCTTTAACCATAAAAAAACTACGCGCATTGAGCGTCTTTGGTGATTTCAATCAGCTTTGAATGTAGAATTTCACAATCAGTAAATTCAACTGCTCAATCTTTATTGAATACATGTAGTAATAGCATTGAATATATGGTGTGCATTTTTACTCAGAAGGACCGGTGCAAGAGATGGTAGTTTCCCGGAGACTTACAACAGCCAACACAGTCAAATTTTACTCAACCGACCGAAAACTTACCAAGCAAAACTTAACATAATCCAACCTAACGCAACCCAGCCAAACCTAACGTGAAGCAGCATACCCAATAACATTTGAAAGATTAAAAATTGCAGGACGCTTAAACTTCGCCTTTAAGAGTGGAACGCGATAGCGTTATCGGGCCCCGTTCGCATCGGATTTTTGTTTCAGTGGGCTTCACCGCAACATATAACGTGGGAAAGCCAGCTTACAAACAAAGACCAAGCTTACATCGATCCCCTAAAGTAGGCTTCACTGTTAAACTGAAATGCATTGCTGGGAAGACGTTTTTCTAGGGGAAATATAAGTAGTCTTAAACTAAAATGTGAAGGCCCTAGCATCTTTTTTTGTTACTTTATTAATTGTTCGCTATTGCCGCGACGAGCGCGCGTGTCCAAAACGCATTAGGCAGGCGAAGTCCCAATTTGACCTGTCGAGAATGCGAGCGCCATCTGGATAGCATTTTCGCGAGTAAATTACCCGAGCGCACCGTGTTGATATGGTAGAAATGCTGGAAAAGGAGTTTGTGTTTGAGTTTCCTCGTGACAGAATTATGTTTTCTCGTACATTCAAATTACAATCCGACGCCACTATGTCTGTAGGTTGTGGTTAAGTCATACATAACCGTTTTTCTGCCGAATTTCACTTGAGAAATTCAATTTTTATTCACCAAAACCCTGCACCACGTGGAGGGCCTGCACGGTCGGGGTGGTTCGGGATGATTTTTTCCGCCACGGACGCCGACATCCACGCCGACACCGAATTTTCTGCGACACGGGGCCCTTACGCTATCGCGTTAAAATGACCTCGTCCTGTGAATTGGTATGTCACAACATAACATTCCTTCGGTGAGAATTCCGCCGGGGCCGCATAAAAGAGGCGAGCTTTAGCTGCGTTATTGCGCCGATGTGGGCTACTTTTACTTGCTATAGCAATTTATATTTAATGTTTCACTGGCTCGGTAAGCCTCTTGTGTCAAGCCTCTTGCGTGTCATACGTTCCTCCGAAGTGTGTAACCACATAAATTTTTAAACGTGATAGCAAGTTATACTTTGTATTTATACTGGTTCGTGCCGTCTCGTCTGAAGTGCCTCATGTGTCATATGTCTAATCACGCATAGTTAACAAACACACACGCACGCACACGCACACACACACACACACATGCACACACATACACGCACACACACACACGCGCGCGCCGAAACACACACAGAGACAAAGCGGTAAAAGTTGTAAAAGACGCACATCATCATCATCATCATCATCATCATCATCATCATCATCATCTACATCAGCTTATATTTATGTCCACTGCCGGACGAAGGCCTCTCCCTGCGATCTCCAATTACCCCTGTCTTGCGCTAGCTGATTCCAACTTGCGCCTGCAAATTTCCTAACTTTATCACCCCACCTAGTTTTCTGCCGTCCTCGACTGCGCTTCTCTTCTCTTGGTATCCATTCCGAGACTCTAATGGTCCACAGATAATCCATCCTACGCATTACATGGCCTGCCCAGCACCATTTCTTCCGCTTAATGTCAACTAGAATATCGGCTATCCCCGTTTGTTCTCTGATCCACACCGCTCTCTTCCTGTCGCTTAACGTTAAGCCTAACATTTTTCGTTCCATCGCTCTTTGTGCGGTCCTTAACTTGTTCTCGAGCTTCTTTGTTAAACTCCAAAAGTTTCTGCCCCATATATTAGCACTGGTAGAATGCAATGATTATACACTTTTCTTTTCAACGACAGTGGTAAGCTCCCAGTCAGGATTTTGCAATGCCTACCGTATGCACTCCAACCCAATTTTATTCTTCTGTAAATTTCTTTCTCATGATCAGGGTCCCCTGTGAGTAATTAACCTAGATAAACGTACTCCTTTACAGACTCTAAAGGCTGCGTGGTGATCCTGAATTCTTGTTCCCTTGCCAGGCTATTGAACATAATTTTTGACTTCTGCATATTGATCTTCAACCCCACTCTTACACTTTCTCGATTCATGTCCTTAATCATTTGCTGTAATTCGTCCCCATTATTGCTGAATAGGAGAATGTTATCTACAAACCGAAGGTTGCCGAGATATTCGCCGTTGATCCTCACTCCTAAGCCTTCCCAGTCTGAGCTTGAATACTTCTTCTAAGCATGCAGTGAATAGCATTGGAGAGATTGTGTCTCCTTGCCTGACCCCTTTCTTGATAGGAGGAATAAGGATTATAAACAGGGATAAGGTGCCTCAGAAAGGCTGGCCAACGTTTCGATAGGAGGACCTATCTTCGTCAAAGGCCTCCTATCGGTCCTCCTATCGGTCCTCCTATCGAAACGTTGGCCAGCCTTTCTGAGGCACCTTATCCCTGTTTATAATCCTTATTCCTCGTGTGCTACTCCATTAGTCAGCCATCTTTTTTTGATTTTGGATTTCCCTTTCTTGATAGGTAACTTTGTACTTTTCTTGTGGAGAACCACGGTTGCTGTGCAATCCTTATAGATATTTGTCAATATATTCACGTATGCCTCCTGTACTCCTTGATTACGAAATGCCTCTATGGGCCGTATTCTGAAACGTTCCACTTCGGCGATCTTTCGCCTAGGCGAAAGTCGCGTTCAATAAGTCAACCGGCTGCTTACCCGTGACGTCAGCATGCACTACCAACACGCCCACTCGAACGCTTTGCAAAACACACGAGAGGGCGCACCATGCGAGTGCAGAGCGGCTCGGGTGTGTTGTTTTAGAATGTATCGGCCGCAGTACGACACAGGCGTGTTCGTTTATTCAATACATGTCGGGAGCACCCACTGACACCGTGACGTCAAAGTGACGTACACCGGAACTACTAGGTGGCGCGGACTATTTTTCCGGTTTTGCTCAACCAGCCAATCGGCGCGCGCCTGAAAGCGAAAAAAGAAATTTCGCCCAAATGGAACGCTTCAGAATACGGCCCTATATGACTGCTGGTATCTCTACTGAATCAAATGCTTTTTCATAATATATGAAAGCCATATAGAGAGATTGATTGTACTCCGCAGATTTCCCTATTACCTGATTAATGACATAGATATGATCCGTCGTAGAATATCCCTTCCTGAAGCCAGCCTGTTCTCTTTTTTTTCTGTGCTCACGAGGGTTTCGACGGGAATTCAGGGCGCAGACTCTTTTACCAAGCGTATCACCTCTGAAGGAAGCTGAACGCCAGGCCAGGGTACGCTTGTACCCATTTGAACCAGTGGGTGCCCGGCGGCGGTGGGAATCGAACTCACAACCTCCCGCAGCCGAGGCGGGCGCTCTACCACTAGACGCACATATATGCCCATAAATCACAGATACCACAGCGGTCATTCTCCGAGTACCTGGTGGACGGCCAAGTCGCATCTGCGCCTTCCCTTGATAAGTTATTCATTGCGCGCCTAAAGCTTGCGGTTGTCGAGCAAGATCACGTACGTCAGCGGCACCGGGTCCGAAAGAGAGACCTGGACTTGCTATCTGGGCCGCGATTTTGTAGCGATGACTTATGACTTATTCCATACTAGTCTTATCATCCACCGTTCACGGCCGGCTGATCCTGTTGATAAGGCGAGCGGACCGTCGCTCTGACCACTGAAAGCGCGATAAGCGCGAAAAGGCATTATTACCGGAAAGGCATCGCTACAAAATCCCGACCCTATAATGCCATTTCAATCGCAGTCTTATGCGAAGAGCCTTGAGATTATTATTTTTTTTTTCGTGGGCCATTTATTACGTGTATCGTTAATAAACGTCACCCACTGCTGACGAACCTGCCAAGCATTTCTGTGCTGCGGTACGTATACAAAGATATTCCCGTCGCGGAAGTGTGTACATGAATGCAACGGCCTGCGTCTTACGAGATTGAAGTCCACGCGACGGTAGAGTTCGCGTTCTTCGTCCGTCACGGGGCGCACGTCGTCGTAGATGCCAGGCACCGTTATGTTCCCCGTGGCGTCCACCAGGCTGTCGAGCAGGTCTACAAGGTCGGACATGGCCTCGTGCCTGAGAAAAAGTAGGACGCGGACAGCCTACGGCTGTTATCCGGCAAAAAGAACGATAAAAACTCGCAGATATCAATCACGCGCATGGTGCATGCACTTCCGGAATACCCGGCGCGTGTAGCCTTTACACGGATTAAAAGCGCAGCAAGACATTGTACTTAAAAAGTGTGCAGTTTGGTATATCCCGTTCGGTCGCACGACGGTCGCGGGATCGAATCCCGGTCACGGCGGCCGCATTTCAATGGAGGCGAAATGCGAAAGCACCCGTGTACTTAGATTTATGTGCACGTTGAAGAACCCCAGGTGGTTCAAATTATTCCGCTGTCCCCCACTACGGCATGCCTCATAATCTGATCGTGGTTTTGGCCCGTAAAACCCCATAATTTTCTTGAACAGCGCAGCTGTTTAAGCCGACCGTAATTTGTGCCGCGAGCCGCAAAAACTCGCCGAGCTATGACGTCACTGAGTTGCCTAGCAACCCCATACCCGCTGTGCAATAGCTTCCGCAAGACTCTGCGCCTAGACATTGCGCGCAGCGCGTCTGCTCCGCTTGTCATAAGCGTTCCGTGTAGCAGGTGTGAAAGCGGGGTTGCGCATAGTGTGCGGGTGGTAGCAGCAGCCATGGGGACACCGAGGAAGAACCGCACTCCCGAGGAAGAGGCCGCTTTTCAGGAATCACGCCGCTTGGCCAAGCAAAAATACAATCGCCGGCGTCGAGCTGATCTTGCACAGAGAGCCGAGGAAGCCTTAGCCAAGCGACGGGGCAGAGTCTAAGAAGTACCTCGCTTCTCCTAGCTCCGGCAACGCTCCTCCGCCGCCGTGCCAGCGATGGCGTCACTGCGGGTTGCATAGCGCAGCTTGCAACACCGACACCGCGTTCCAATGCCAGCACCACGTTCTACCGCATTGCAATGCCGACACCGCGTTCCAGCAGACCCACTTCGTCAATGCGGACGCCTAGCAATCACTCACCCAGCTTCCCACAGCCATGTCATTGCTTCGCGTCGCAATTCTTGCTTTGTTTAGTCATGACAACACTTCGTGAAGCTTGGCCATGGCGTCACACTGATTATAAAGATCACCCAACTCTCGTAGACTTCGCAATGAGTAAATGTAACATGGGACGGCCGAACAAGTGCAAGATTCCCGAAGAAGAAGCCGCTCAGCTGGAAGCTCGTCATGCCGCAGCCGAGAACGAATGCGGCGATTGCCTGCTAATCCAGAGTTTTGCGCCGAAGCCGCTGCTGCTAAACACGTCAAGGCTAGTAAAACCTGGAAGAAACTAGGTCGATCACCAGCTCCGCTGTTTATCCAGCCTTGCACCACTAGTGCAAACTGGCCATTTTTTTTTATCACTTTCGCTGTATGTAGAACTGCGAAGAAACGGAAGTACCCCTTTCTCTTTCTTCCCCTTTTCCTCTTTGTACCCCTATCGGCACGAGTGTGCAACTGACGGACTGACGGGAGCGGCAGCAGCGCTTGACCTTGGCATCGGGATATGTGCTGCCTGGAGTACCTGTGTATGTCACCCTTACCTGTTACATAAGTTGTTAAATGTTGAACACGATATCAGCCGCACACGAAAAAAAAAGAAATAGGAAAAGAAAAGAAAGCCGTTCTTACGCCAGATTATTTCGTAAGAACAACTGACCGCGACAATATTATTAGCGAGGGAAGCCGACAAATGCGAAATAGCACTCACAAGCGAAAAGCTTCGTGAATTTAGCCCCTAGAGGCTATAGAGAATTTAGAATATATAGAGGATATATAGAGTTGAGCCTCTAGAGGCGTTCTGTTTCTGAGCACATAGTAAATGGTTCCTGGCCAAGGTGGCCACATTCCTGTGGTGGTGGAAAGCAAACACGCTATTCATAAATTCATGTATACCTGGTTAAAGCTGGCTACCTCTGCGACGTAGAGGGCTCTAGCTACGACGTATATTCTCGTGTTTTAAGTCTACTATCACCACTCTGGGATGAAATCTGTTGCAGTATGGCTCCAATTTCCTGCTTTATCACGCTCAGTTGGTGATTTGAGCTATTCGAAACTTATACGAAAAATATTCGTATTTAATATGGAAATACTTTTATATTGCTATTAATAGGGTAATACTATTCGAAAGTTTCGAATATTCGCAAGCGCCTTGAAAAGAACCCAAATTATCACAAATTCGATTATTCCCTACGGTGCTCCCAAAAACACATACAATTTTGAAGTTTCCCCAGCATGTTCCTCTCAAAGAATACGTACATCATCAAAAATATACGTAATAATCTTGATAATGCGCGAACACACTTTTAATTGTCCCCACGCATCACAACCCATGACATTCCAAATATTGTCTCCAAATTTTATTGTGCTAGCTGTAATGGTTCTCTGGCAAAAATTTTGGGAGCGGATGCCTTCCCCGCATGTAGTCGCACAAACAGCTACGCTGCAAAATCAAAATCGAAATCAAAATAATAATAATAATAATAATAATAATAATAATAATAATAATAATAATAATAATAATAATAATAATAATAATAATAATAATAATAATCTTTCAGAACTCACGTTACTCCACCATATTGGCCGGAATGAAAATCATGTGTCCCGGCGACTACCTCGATCTCGAAATATGCTATCCCTCTGCAAGAAAATGGGCACAAGGCGCTCAGCAAACCGTGTAGATTAACAATGAAATAATACAGTCGACCGGTACTTTCTCTCTCTTGTTATTATTTTTTTCTTTTTTGGCTGATTTCTCCCGCCTTAGCTAAGTACCTAATTACGCACGCACCACTTCCCACACTGCAAAGACGGTCATCCTACTTAGAGTTAACTCATAGTTATTCATCACAGCTGAATTAAGCTAACCTGAATAGATTATCTTAGATTACTTTGCCGGAAGACTCATGTGATTAATTCCTTGTCAACGTAGATTTCAATGAGCTGAAATACGCGTAATACCCATAGAATACAACCCACCTCTCCCCCCCCCCCTCTTTTTTTTCTTTTTTCTTCTAAGCCCTCAAATCGATCGGAAGACGACCCGATTTTAGTCTGGTAATGGGCCTCCACAAAAAGAGAGATCGAAAGATGAGGGCTCATCTTGCACCTGAAGTAAAAGTATAGGTTTAGAATGCTTATTTTTAATCCCCCTCTTTTCTGTATAGCGGTTCCATTCCTTCCTTTCTTTTGTTCACTAACAGAGCCGTCTTTCTCTCTACGCCCTTGCTCGATTATTTGCTCTGTTGCATGATCACATCATGAACGTAATAGTTTCAACTCAGGTAGGTGTAGAATTTACTGCGCTTCATTACAGGGTGACAGGTGACGTACCGCAAGTGTACCAGGTGAGTGAGACGATGCAGGACCGTTTAAACAAGCGGCACCCTGTGAGAACCGCGAGGCTTTGGCTGAAGCCTGAGGAATGCCGCTTGCAAACATGCCATGCATGAGACTGACTTAGATATAGCGGTCAAAGTGCTCTGCAGATTCGTAAACTCCTCGCTACTTTTCGTTTGCGTGAGCTCCTCAACGACACACACGCTCGATCGAAGGAAGCGATAGTCGTGCATTACTCTTTCTATCAGTTTGCGCCATACAGTATACTTCCACGGGATCGCCCGAGCAAACCGTCCTGCCGCACGCATCACTGACCTGAGTCCGTAGGTGAGGCACGGCTTGTCGGTGCCGAGCCAGAAGTTGTCCGAGATGCAGGCGAAGTCGATGCCATCGAAGAACTTGTTGCTCTTGCCGTCAGACTGGAGGTAGGGCACGGTGCCCTGACAACCGACCTCCTCCATGCCTTCGTACAGGAACTTCGAGGACAGTGGAACGGTAGTCGTCATTGGAGGATCTCGAAAACGCAGCACGGCACAGTAAACACGCACAACGTTCGTCTGTGTAGTATAGTTACGAAGTGATGGGTCACGTGAACCGCGCTGCTGACAGAACGCGAAGTGTTGTCCCTGTGAACCGTGCGGGGCTCGAAAGTCTGGAGGCTTTCGGATCTCATTGTCTTGAGATCCTGAGCTTTAGGATTATTTTTGACCTACTAGGATTCTTTCGCCATTTCCCTACCGAGGACGAACCAGGGTCGTCGTTTAAGTTTGTATCGCTCCTGCCGAGGACCGAGCATGGGCCCGTTCGAACTGAAACACGCAAACACAAGTACAGCTTCACCACGTTCAAGTGAGTTCGGCTTCACTGCCTACACGTTTTACAGCGAAGCTATATACCTCTCGTTGATCGGAAAATTTCGTGGCGTAAACACAAAACTCCAGGTTAACAATTGAAGGCAAATGGCATATCTTTCTTTGCAATCAGGTATATATATATATATATATATATATATATATATATATATACTTAGTGACGTCACCAGGCTTTCATATATAAAAGGGAGACCCGTCTAGCAACTCATTCAGTTCATTCTAAGACTGCCATGGGTAGACCACGGAAATTAAAGGCACCAGAAGAACAGCGTAAATACAATGCTCGACCATATGTGGTGTTTGATACAACTTCGCAGGGCGGGATGGCGGCCAATTTTTTTTTTCGGTATTGCACGACACGTGACACGACAGTGCAGCACGCGTTTGTACTGGCAACCAGCTTTCTAATATGACGTCATCGTCTTGTACAGGCTCTGACTGACGAGAACTCCCAACTTCAATCTACAAAAATGATGCAAATAATCAGCTGCTCTTATGTTACGGCTTGTTGCTCGCCACTGCCCCAAATACATTCCGCCAAGTGCTAAAACTCAAAAGCCGTCAAGGAGTTTCTCCGTGTGGTCAAAACGATCCTCAAGCCATCGGAAGAGAAGCACTCGAAAGTAAATCACGACCTGGTGCGAAAACTGCGGCGTGGTGCTAGGCGCTTTCTTGCTTTGAAGTGCACCAAGCAGTGGCGAGCTTTTAGAACTGTTGAAGCCACGCGCGTTCAACGAAGTCATAGTATCGCTCTATTCTAGTGCAAAGAACACACATTTCCAGCTAACCTTGGAGTTCTGAAGTTCCGCTGTGAAGTTTTTATGAGTACTGCGGTTAAGCAAGCTTTCAGTTTATTTTTTTTAACATTTTTAACAGCATTCTCCTGAAATGAAGATTTTCAGTAGTAGATTTTTAGTAGTATGGCACCGGGATCTGAACTCGTTACCTCCCGCATACGAGGCGGATGCTCTACCGCTAGGCCACCGCTTTCGGTGTCTGGTTATATGTACTCTGTCAAAATCGAACACAATTTGCACGGATGCGCCTCTGTGCAAATGGGGCAGGATTTTTGGGGCAGAAAAATTTACCGCAGAATTTACAAACCTTTCCTTTCGTAAGTGTTATTTTTCATTGGAGAGAGAGAGAGAGAGATAAATCAGATGTGAAAGGCAGGGAGGTTAACCGGAAGGTAGATATCCAGTTTGCTACCCTGCACTGGGGAAGGGGTAATGGGAGACAGAAAGATAAAGAAAATGCACACATATAGAAAGAGAGGGCAATTAAAAAAAAACACACAGAGGAACTCAGGAGCGTCACAGTCGTTCAAACAGGTCGCTTGACCGGAGGAACTACAGTGGACGGCCACTTTCGTTAATTATATCCCCAGTATCAGGATTGGCTGAAATTTTCTCTTAAGGACGATTTTAGCGTAAGATCGCTTTTTGTGATTGCGGGCCCTGGAGCGTATAATTTACGGTTGGATAAGTCAGCAATAAAAAAAAGACGATTCTGTAAACTACATGTATCGGGACTTGTATAGCGGATAAACCTGATATGCTAGTTATACCTCGACCTTAACTATACCAACAATTTGTGAAAAGTACCTTTGCGAAACCCCCTTAAGTAATGTGTAATTATTTCACGTAAGCTGCGAGCTAATATCGGGCCGTATAACTTAAAACTATTCCAATTAACTTTACTATACAATCTCCTGACGTCAAATTTAGGTAACCGTAGGCGCAAGCATCGGGCGGTGACTCGCACCGTTAGAACAGGTCAATGAAACGCTCTACTCGTTTACAGGTGGTCACTCTTGTTTGCTTTAAAGCGAATTGCATTACCTTACTTGACAGGTTTTTCTTATCTAATTGAATGGCCAGAGGCGAGGAGCATGCAGAAGTTGAGCGGGTTTCAGTGGGGCCCTGCTATTGCAGTGAAAGTAGATAACCGGATGAGGAGGGTGGTTCCAGCGTATGCGATTGAACTGCTTCTTCTTGCTTAGCTTTCGGTGCCTGGTAGAAAATCGCGGTGGCGTGCAACGGAAGGGGAAAAATGTGGCTAAAACGGATCCTCAGCGAAGAAATTTTGGCAGAGCGATGTTTTGTATGTGCTAAAAGGGCTCGACAACGTTATACTGCCGTACAAAAAAAAATATTATACGCAAATAAATACATTCTCACTGGCAGCTCCGAGTAGCCAGTGCCAAAGTGATCGGTGGGCAGCCATCTTATATTCATTTCGGAACGGGGCACAGTTTTCGGCTATTCCGAAAAAAAAGTTAAGTTTTGTTCGGCATATTAACGCATCTTTACTGCATACACGTCACTTTGGAGCGAGGAGTTTTCGCGGTTTTGTGACGTCGCGTGAAAGACAGGTCAAGTAGGCGCAGCCCGAAAACTTTTAATCAGTTGCTGAAGGCTGATGGTGAAAAAGGCGTAGAATCCGAAAGAATTGTTTTTTTCTTTTGTTCGGTCTAATAATGCATAATAAATGTATACGTCATATCGGGTGAGGAGCTTTGGAGGTTTTCCCGACGTCGCGTGAGACACAAGCAAAGTGGGGGTGGCCCGAAAAGATTTTGATCAGTCGTGGAGGGCTGATTTCATAAATGGAATAGAAAAGTTTGGAATAGTTATAGCGCCCATGGCATATTTTCCCGCTACATACGCATTAACAAATGCAGATTGTGCTTCAGTTTTTATTGTGTACCAATTTCTTTTTATTTAAGTGAAGAAACATGGGAATGTAGGATACGTCAGAACCAGCTATCCCGAAGTCCCAAATTTGTTAAGCAACAGTAACAAAATAATTTTCGACAATTTTATTAACCCCCAGGATTCGTGTAAACGTAGATATATAGACAAGGACGAACGAAGGAACAAACACCGTGACTGGAACATTTAAGTCAGCGCCATTTGGTGCCTGTTCCTCTATTTGTCCTGGTCCGTGTTGCGCTGCCTCTTTCGTTAAACACAATGAGCCATCACTGCCTCTGTAATTAAGAAGAAGAGCACACGGACAAGGCCAGCCAGATCGACTGTTCAATGCCTGCAGTGCAACCAGTAGGCCAGCCGGATCGCCAGTGCTTAGCACGAGTGGGAGCCGTTCGTGCAACCAGCTGTTCCTGCTCTGCGTCACCTGCCTTTTCGATTACGAACAGACGCTACCATCTGAACTGTTCAGTACACCCCTTTACACCTCGAATGAGTTTTATTGAACGTACCTTCAGGTTGACCGGCAGAGGCACTCCGGCCTTGTTGTAAGCGTGCAGCGCCCAAACCATGGCGAGCGCCGGTCCCTTGTCGTCGGAGCTACCACGACCGTAGAGCTTGCCTTCGCGCTCTTGAAGCTCGAAGGGTTCGCTCACCCAGCCGTCGGACTGTGCACCGAGCGAAAACGAAAAAAAAGATATTGTCTCATAAAAACGTCTGATGCTGTATATACTACAGCCTGCAGACTGTCCCAGAGGCCCATCTATGGCTCGGAGTAGCATTCTCAAATGCGTACTCCTCTGTGATCGGAATAGCCAATAGCCCACTCTGTGACTTGTGCTTGTGCAGTGAAAAGATCGCGCACCTTCTCTGTGAGTGCCCTCGTTTCAACCCGCAAAGAGAAAGCCTTATCAGCCCCGCTAGACCAACTGGACCAGCTCCCACTAACGGAAAGTAAAATTCTTGGAAACTGGCTTACACGATCATCATCGCGAGCCGCTATGAAGGTGCTGCTGCATTATTTAAGAGACACTGGACTGTGTGACAAGTTCTGGCTGTGCACTATGTGGCGTCGAATGTATTAGTTGGACATTGACATTGTGTATATAACTATGTGGCGTCTTCACAAATTGTGTGAGAGCGCCCACAGAGACAGTTATGTATTGTTTTTTTTTTACTTTTCTTCTTTTTTTCTCATCTTTCGCACCCCTTTCCCCCTTCCCCGGTACAGCGTAGTCAACCGAAGACCTACTCTGGCTAACCTTCCCGTCGTTCTCTTGCTCTTTTTTTTTCTATCTCTCTCGGTAGGAAATATATAGACAAATTCGCACGACTCTTGTAACTATGCCTCTATTCGGCCATGCTCACAGTGTACTACAATACAACGAGCACGTGTTCCACCGTACTTTTTTGGAGAGTACCATTCCCTCTTGAGTCTGTAAGAACTATAACTATATACTTCTCCGCAGTTTATCGATCATTACATTAATTACCTAAATAACACTGCTGCATTGTATCATAGTTAAAATGCGCTATCTTGAACAAAAGATAAATTAGAAACGTGTACACAGCTAGAGCACGTCATTGTCACCACATTCGAAGTGTATAGTACACGGTAGAATAAAGGTTTCACGTCTTGAGTCTTGTATATGTTGGGCGTGGAAGATGAGGATGCCAGAGAAACGGAAAGAACAGCGCAAACATTTTTCCTCTCGTGTCCGTGTCCTTCAACGCCTAACTTTTCATGCGTTATGTTCCTACAAACTCGCTCATATTTATGTCATTTTAAATACAAAGGACTTTCCCAAAGATTCCCTGTGTCCTATACCAGCAAGTTTCTTCGGTTGCGTTTCTCTTCTCTTGATATCTACTGTATTACTTTTCAACGAATCAATTTAGGTCCGGCGCATGGTCTCTATTGATAAGACGCACTAATTTTGGTTCTTGTATCGTTAATTCACTTTCGCCCATTGCCCCGCACCTTTCACTTGACGCCTATCGTTTGCCTTTGCATCGCTGGTTCCGCCGTCGCCAGCTTCCTTTCTGACTTACTTTTAAACCTCAAACTTGGTGGCCAAAATTTGTGGTTTTCGCATAATATTTGACACATTAGCAACATACATTCGTTGCGTACTGTGGACTATTTCGTAACTGACGTTTCCTTTTCTACGAGCACATCTTCGAGTCATCTCTTCAAATGTGAATTCACTCTTCAACTATCAAGGCGGCGAGCTTGACAGCGGTGTTCGCTCACGCCAAACAACCGATACAGAAAAAAGACTATCGATGTTGTTAATACATATAAGAAACGAGTCAACAGTGGTTGACATCGAAGTAAGACAAGGTCTTCCGGGGCGCGTTAGTGCACCACGTGGTTTTATGTTGCATTTTTTTTTTTTCATTTTTGTTATTCGGAAGTGAAGAGCGCTTCCCCAGAAGATCTTGCCTCTCTTCGACGTCAGCCGCTGTTGCGTCGCCTTAACCTCACCTGGGCCACCTCTCCCTGCTTTTTTACTACCGTCTTACTCTTACATAGAGCCCTTACTTTACTGTCTTTCTTTTTACACAGCATCATCTTCGGGATCGGCCCACATTTTTAAACTGCACTTATCTCCAGGATAGGTCCACATTTGAGTAAAGTCACGCTTCCGGTTCCGGGTTTACGCGCGCCCAGTTTGAACGAGCTCATCTGGGTTTCATTTCATCTTTTTTCTTCTTCTTCTTTTTTTTTTTTTTTTTTGCTGATCATGTATTATTACTTCTCAGTACATAGTTCTACGGTAACTTGGCGTTTTTTTTTTTTTCAAGCTTAATTTTAAAGCCTTTTCTGTTGTCCTACGTGTAATAGAGGGCCTCAAATTGTCTAATTTACGATATGAAAGAAGGTAGATACCCGGATCTCACGAACCCCAAATCGATTTGAACTCGCCAAGGAAGACCTTGTCTTCAAAAAGAAGGGCCGCTTTCAGTTCATTTCTCCTTTTCTCTGTCTGTGACTGCGTACCGCGTGATGACACGTCTGATTAAGCAGCACTCAATGAGGACACAACCGATCCGAGCCAACACGACGAACCTTGGACGCGGGCTGCACGTCCACGTGCGCGTACATGCACACCGTCTTCTTGCTGGGGTCTTCCCCGAGGCTGCCCAGCAACAACGGAGGGAAAGGCAGCGCCGTTCCGTCTTCAAGTGTCTGGTCGCCCAGGGGCTGCATATCCACGCGCACGCCTTCGGCCTCCATCATCTGGCGATGACGCGTGAGAACGGTTTCGTTACATGGGAAAACATAACGAATGACAAAATTGACACTGTTTGCGAATGCGATATCTGATTTGAAGTGCAGCTGTTAAAGGGTCCCAAGTAAGTACCATCGGAAAAGTTGACGGTATATACGCTAGGAGTTATGAAGCGACGTCAAGAGAGCGTTCGACAAAAAGGAGAGGCAAAAAGGAGGGGGTAAAAGGATAGCAGGGAGGATAGAGCAAACAAGATAACTATTTGCATCTATACAACAGAGCGAATAGGTAAGAGTTATCGACAGCCCGCTTGTCGAGTGACTTCCTCGAAAGAGTTTGTCACCCAGCCCCGCACGCCGGCACTGTTAGCGTTATATGTTATATATGATACATTACGGCGCATTCCCAACGGCGGTTCTGCGCGCTCTGGGCTTCACGGGAATCCCCCAGGTTATTCGCGCTGCTGCTGCTTATTTGTGCGCTGCAGGTGCCATGAAAGTGTGAAAGTTTGAAAGTTTATTTAACATAAGTAAACCATACAATAAGAAAGTACACACTTTTGGGACCCAACAAACTTGTTTAAGGCTCCCTACCGATTGCGTGTGATATAGAAGCACTACGTGTGACGTCATCTCGCCAGCTGGTCGAGTGGCTGTTTCCGCGGCGTGTACTTTAAAGCGCAGCGGGTGCAGGCAAGCATTACTTTTATTAAAGTAATGCTTAGTAGGTGCGTTTGTCACTCTTGCTCTGCACACAACGCTTGTCTGTTTACAATGGTCAAACCTGATGAGGGGCCCTTTAGGAGCGCTGGAATCAATCATTTGTCTGAATAAAAAAGCGCTCGCAAGCAGTTTGCGCGTAATAAGCGTCTGCGCCCAGTAGGAAAGAACTATAATTGTGAGTGTGGGACGAACGCTTGCAGGAATATGGAAGCCGTTCAGGCAAACTTGTAGAGAAGTTGGCTTACTGGGGATGTTGCGGAAATTTATCAAGTTTTGCTTGTGGCGAATTACATGCCACCCGGACGTTTGAGGCAATTGTTTTTATAGAGACTGTATCAGTCGGTTCAGAACGAAACTTCAAAGAAGTAGAGTGGGTGCGTTGCAGGACATAGAACACAATATACGAATTACATTGATGTAGGACAATTGGGGGAATCGTAAGAAAAGTGTAAAACTCACACAACAGTGTGAGTTTTACACTTTTACACACTTTTACACTTTACACACGCGGCACAGTTCGCGGAGCGATAAAAAACGATAGCCCCATATAAACAAACAAGTGGATAGCTATGAAAATTTGCATGAATACGGGATACAGTGCGGAGCACCGGACTAAAATTCAAGTATGTGGATAAACTAGGGGAGGCACTAGACGTTAAGAAATTACTGCTGCAGGGCTCGCTATAACACCTACGAAGGAGATGGATTAATTTCGGAGTTACCACTATCAGCAAGGAAATAAAGATTTCGTGCGGACATTTTGCGCAGGCATAGTTTAATTCCTGTAGGCGCCAATATAAGCATTCGAGATTGCTTTACGAAATTAAAGTATTCAATTAGGCGCGTTTATCAGGGTATATTGCAGTCAGCGGCTGAGGCGAAGGAGAGATTGCTCGAGCAGCATCTGTCGCGGTATTCAAATAGTGTTTCTCTGAACACTATCTTCAGTCACGTAGCCATATTTGCAGTGACGTAGCCGGGTACACTGACGTGGCCAAAATGTTTTTTTTTTTTTTCTGGGAGTAGGGGGAGCACGCGCTTGATCGCGGGAACGGAAAGGCGGAGGGAGGGAAGGGGGCGCTGCGCAAGCCGCACACTAGCACAGAAAATTTGGGAAGGGCGCGTGCCCGGTGTGTCACCCCCTGGCTACGCCATTGGCTGAATATTATTTGGAACTAAGGAGCTCGCATGTAGGTTATCTATTTGGAACTACCAATAGTGTTCCTCTATATGCTATCGCCAATACATTAAATGTACACGAATCCTGCTACACGTTAAGTGGCCATGGAACTGTTTTTCTCTGGGTCATGCATTAAACGCTTGCCTCTTTGACCATGTGCAAGGCTTTCACAATATCACCACGGCGAGCACTTTCTGCAGACACGCTGGGAATGGCCACGAGTTCCTTGAGCGATTGTAGCATGGCATCCTTGCTCTCGTCTATCACGCTGAAAAAAAAAGTAACACGGGCAAAAAAGACAAGAGTCATTACGCTATTACACTGCAATAGACATAAGCATTAAAGGCTTGCTGTTTGAGACTGTAAGAACAAGGATGTTATTGAAGTCGGAAAATACAAATATACGCCGAACAAGAGTTACTTCATTTTGATAGGGCACTAATGAAATACCTCTAAACCAGGTCTGGACACTGAGTATGTGCAATGAAAACATCGCACGCTTTTGAGTTTATTAACTTAGTGCCGAACATGCTGTACGTGCATTCAAGCGGTCATTTGTTTCTCACTCTTGCACGCCGTAACGATGACCTTTCATGTTCATTCAGCGTTTAGTGTGCCTCTCCCATGTGCACTCTGTTTTCCCGGTTCTAAACGGGAAAACAGAGTGCACTCGCAGTAAAAAAAAAAAATGGCGACAGACTACGAGCGCGTTTTGTGAAAACGTAGATTAAAAAGAAAAGTACTTCCAAAAAGTGATTGTCTTAAGGCCGTTTCACATGGTGCGATTTTGCACTGCGATTATCGCACCGGAAGTGCGATTTCCGTCGCATGCGACGAAAATCGCAGTCGCAGGGCCGATTCTGCGATTTTCGGCTGCGACCAACCGGTTGGTCGCAGCGTCGCAACGTCGCAGCAATCGCTGCGATTTTTCCGTCGAAATTGCGCCGAGAGGTATTCTCCGGATCTTCTGCGAATCACCGACGTTTTGCCCCCGCTTCGGCGGCGCGATACTCGGGATCGGACCGAAGTCGTCTCACTCGCTCTCGAGTAGCGGCGCGGCGTCACGCGCCACGCTTCCTCTTCTTCGGGAGTGACGCTATTCTTCGGCCGCCCCATCTTCGCGGCGATGTGCTCGGCATGGAGACGGCGGGGCTTTTCTGTCACCGTGGCGGCGACGCATAGCTATATATCCCGTGGGTCGGCGCAGTGACGTCACGGCTTACCTCCGCCTCTTCGCCGCCGCGGCAACCACTCCGCACGGCGCGGTGACGTCATGGCTCGGCAAAGCTAAGGCGAAGCGATGCGGCGCGCACGATGACGTCACGGCTCACGCAGCTGTGGCGAGGCTCGGCGCGGTCGGCGTAGCTGGGGTGAAGCGTTGCTAGGCGACGCATGGTAGCGTCATCGCCAGGCGGAGGTTTTGTGGCGTACACTCGACGGACCATCCTCGAGCTTAACTGGAATAGCGAACTTAGGAAAGAAAAGCTTTGTGAATCTTTAAACAGCTTCGCTAGTTCACAGGGGTATGTGCCATTGCGCTTGGACCCTTTCTGCACTACCACCAGGATCGGCCCACATTTCGGCGTTGCAGCAGACGGCCAACGCCCAGGTTTAACAGCTTCGCTGTTAAAAGACCTATACATGCGTTGAAAATGACTATAAAAAACTGCAGTTGCATCTCAGGAACTGCGGTAATCTCGCGCTGTTGGTACAAAACCGATCTTACTGCGTTACCCAAGTATGGTGTCGCGGAAGGCTACAAAATATGCAGACTGCAGAAGACACTTTCCGCGCTTACTGTGCGCGAAAAGCTCAACTGCTTAATGAAAGCGTACCGCGCGAAATGTCTACAAACTCACCCTACTCTCCCTTCATACGTGTTTAAAAAAGTGTAAGATTTTGCAACATGGGCATGGGACCGGCGACAAGGCAGTGGTTGGTTTTGGCACGTAAAACGCCATAATTTTTTTAACAAGGCAATGGGCCTTATCTCTTCCTCGCTGTTTACGCAGGCTTGCGTCGTGATCGAACCCACGAGAAAGGATGCTGCTGATTTCACTGACGGCAAGGCGTACAAGGGCGACATGGAAACAGTTCTGCGGTGGTTACTTCCAGCGACGATGGATTTACGAAAATACCCGGCACTGACGGAATCGGTCTTTTTATCGCTCTTCAACTGTAAGCAATGGACGCTGGGCGGCACTGGCACAGCTTCTGGCATTTGGCTACAAATTGACCGCAGCGGCACTTTGTCGACGGGACATGGGATCGGCGACATGGCAATGGGCCTTATCTCTTTCTTGCTACTTACGCAGGTTGGTTTTTCAAACCATATTTGCACATAGTACCATTTCATTATGCCGGTTCCACCCCAGTGTTCCATTTTCTTTTCTTTTTTTTTGTCTGTGAAGTGCTGTTATCGCGAAATGTCACGCAGAGTAATTCACAGACGGCAGTTTTTGTTGTTCCGGAGCGCCTCTATTTAATTGTTTATTTTGCTATTGTGCGGGAGAGACGTTGAGAGAAACCCAAGGCCTTCTAGCGTGCAGGTTGAACAGTTGCTCGAAAGACAGGCTACAATTATTTCTAAACTGTCGGCAATTGAAGATAACCAAAGACAAACCAATGCTGTTATAACTGAATTGAAAACGCGCCTGGCTTCGTTAGAAAGAAATGTCCCGAACATAGAGGAAATGCGAACAGTAGTAAATAATATTGCAGAACAATAGCAACGAGACCAAGATGCGATGTCCCTCGTTCTCGGGAAATTAGGTGACCTTGAAAGCCGGGAAAGGCGTGCTAATTTGGTCTTCTACGGATTAGAGGGCTCAGCGGCCGGCGAGACTATGCTCAGGCTGAACATTTTGTTCTTAATTTGTGCCGCGCGAAACTTGGGCTCACTTCCGTAAATATTGAGCGTGCCCACAGAATAGGTCCGTATCATGCAAATAAAACACGACCAGTAATCGTCCGATTTGCTTCCTTCAAGACGCGACAGCAGATATTGACGAAAGCTTATAACCTAAAGGGGACCGCGTGCAGCATATCTGAAGATTTTTCACGTACGCGAGAGGGCCGTCAGGTTTGACCTGATGGTCCCCGAGTGGGCCTAGCCATGTGACGTTGAGTTTACTCGCGTCCATTGTGGACCGAATAAAGTTGCCTCACTCACTCACTCACTCACTCACTCACTCACTCACTCACTCACTCACTCACTCACTCACTCACTCACTCACTCACTCACTCACTCACTCACTCACTCACGTACAGTCCGAGAAAAAAGAAACAAACTTTGGGCATTTGCAAAAGGAAATAGGAAGGAGGGAGTGAAACCAGTTCTAAGATTCGATACCTTATACCTGGGTGATAAACCATATCGAATCGAAAGCACAAGTGGTCACACAATTGAAACGTGACCGTTGTCGTAATCTGTGGTGACGCATCAGCTCAGACTCGTGATCGTCAATTGTAGAAGCCTTAGAAATAAAGTTCATGATTTTCATTTACTATTAAATTCTGTTGAGCCCGCAGTAGAGATGGAACAGAATCATGGCTCGATTCTACAGTCCTTGATAGAGAATTTTTCCCTCTTGGTTATCACTGTTTTAGGCGGGACCGTGAATCATGGGGAGGAGGCGTATTCATTCTTGTAAGATCCGACTTGCCCTGTGTTGGAGTTGGTTCTGATCTGGAATGTGAATCTGTATTTTGCAAGTTGCGGGCTGAAAATGGTAAATGATTTCTTATTGGATCTTATTATCGACGCCTTGGTGCTTCTTATCATGAGTTTTCACAAATGGCTACTTTTCTTGAGACAGTTCAAAGGGATCACATTATATTGGGAGGAGATTTTAATCTTCCCGGTATAGATTGGGGATCAGGCAATATGCTTACATGTACTGCCACAGGCAGTTTATATGCAGCTTTATTTTTTTAGTTTGTGCACAAAATATGCTCCATCAGTTCGTAAGAGACCCTTCGCGTAATGATGGCACTGCATGGTAATGTGCTTGATATGTTGTTTTGTGATGCACCAAGCATTGTATCAAATGTATGTGCTTTACCTGGATGGTATATAAGCGATCATAATGTTATTGTAGCAGGCACTACCTTTCGAAATGTGCGTGTATCAAAAAAAAAAACTCCTAGAACTGTGTATGCATATAATATGGCTAACTAAACTGCACTAAATTTAGCGTTTGAATCTTAATATTTTCCTTCTTTTGACACATTCGCCAATGAATTAAACGCGGAATATTTTGGAGGGGGGGGGGGGGGGGTACTTAAAAACAAGCTTTTCAAACTGCGAGATGACTTTGTTCCCCTTCGAACTCTGTCTTCCAAACGTGCAAATTATAAACCATGGTTTAACTGTCAACTCCGATCCTTATTACGGAAAATTATAAGAATCTATCGGCAGATTAAAACTAAGAAATCAGATAATCGTCACATACAGTTAGTTGAGTTGAAAGGTAGCTTTAGAGAGCTCGCTGGATCTAAACGCACATACTTTGCAAACTTGGGCCACCCGTTTGTGGACGATCCTAAGGAATTTTGGAAATATCTTAAGAGAAACGATAAGGATGACACTTCTGTTCCACCCTTGCACTGGTCCGTCAGAATCATTAATGATGACTCAATTAAGGTCGAAATTTTTTAATTACTTTTCATCAGTATTTCAGTCTACTCATCCAAGCATCAGTGGGGTTAATAGTGTTGATTTTCCGGTCCAAGCCAACGAAATGTCTGAAGTAGCGTTTAGTGTGACGGGCATCGAGCGATTAGTACAATGCTTGAAACCAACGAAATCGTGTGGTCCGGATGATATCCCTGCATCATTTCTTATAAATTGCTCGGGCATTTTATGTTTGTTTTTGTGTCGCTTATTTCAAAATTACTTAATTAACAGCATTGTTCCTGGTGATTGGAAACTAGCGCGAGTGCTGCCAATTCATAAGAGTGGACAGAGGGACAGAGTTGAGAATTACAGACCAGTATCCTTAACTAGGATTATATGTAAGGTTATGAACACGTGATTTATAGGTGCATCATGTCTCATCTTGATAAAAATAACATCCTTCATCCTAGTCAGCATGGGTTTCGGCGGGGTTTTTGTGTACGACACCACTGGTTCACTCATGGCTAGCCTCAGCTGTCAACAAGAAATAAATTGTTGACTGTATATTTCTGGATTTCAAAAAGCTTTTGACGTCGTTTAGCTTAGTCTACTGATCGCTAAACTTTGACGTTACACAGTGGATGACAGAATTATCGCATGGACAGCTGAGTGTCTTCGCTCAAGACATATTTCTGTGGCTCTCAACGGATCTTCCTCTGAATATGTTTCTCTGACCTCTGGTATACCCCAGGGATCAGTTTTAGGCCCACTTTATATTTTTGTTGTTCAATAATGACATCACTTTGTGTATTACATCATCATTTAGAATGTTTGCAGATGACTGTATAGTATATAGGGTCATCGACAGTGAATCTGACCAACAAGCACTACAACATGATTTGGATTTGATTGCCACATGGTGTGAAAAATGAAAAATGTCGCTGAATGTGAAAAAAAGCGTCCACGTCATATTTACCAGGAAGCGCTCACACGAAAGCAATCATTACACGATGAATAATGCTACTCTTGAACAAGTGACAGAATATAAATATTTAGGTGTATTTCTTACTGCTAATCTAACGTGGAACAGACACGTTACTCATGTTAGGAACAACGCTGTTGGAGCATTGGGTTTTCTGAAACGTAACTTAAGTAGTTTGCCACAGAGACTTAGGGAGCAGCTGTATTTCACACATTTCGGCAGTACACTGGAATATGCGCGCGTTTTCTGGGATCCATATACTGCAGAACTTGCAGATAAACTAGAAAAAGTGCAGAACAGGGCAGTTCAGTTTGTCCTTGACAATTATGACAGGATGCTTAGCATGACAGAAAGCAAAAAAGCATTAAATTGGCATCTTCTTGAACACCGTCGTCGAACTCTCAGATTAACATTTCTTCATAACATATACTATATACTCTAAAACGGGGATAGCTAGGGAATTGTATTTTCAGCCGCCCACCTATGTTTCTAGAAGGCGAGATCACAAATTAAATATACGTGAGATTCTTTTTAAAGGTGACGCTTTCCGCTACTCTTTCTTTGTTCGTACTATAAGAGATTGGAATACTCTACAACCTGACACTATCTGTATTTGTTCAAATTATGATTTCTTCCATGCTTTATGAATGCAATTTTGAGTGTTTGTTTACATGAACTGTACCCTCCCTGCTGTAATACATGTATGGGTAGTGAATAAATAAATAAATAAATAAATAAATAAATAAATAAATAAATAAATAAATAAATAAATAAATAAATAAATAAATAAATAAATAAATAAATAAATAAATAAATAAATAAATAAATAAATAAATAAATACGGGTATATCTCGTGTGCCATGACCTCAGTTCCCGCCACTGTGGCAATCACTGCTAAAACACTGTTTACTCGGTGACTGCTGTTCAGAAACAAAAGAAACAAAGAACGCGTTCACACTGCCTACAGGACTGTAGTAACGTGTCATGTTCCCCGCATCATTCAACACGGTGCATTGCTGAGTCATTCGAACGTCGTAGCTCTAGTTGCACTGCGCGCCACTAAGTGCATGCGTCGTTCAGCAAAGTATCTGTATCGCACGAAGGGCAGCGACTTGCTATTTGAGGATCATAAAATTAACAAAATAAACAAAGGAATATAGAACACGTTCATAACCTGCCGGTCGAGCCGGGCTCGCGCACAAACTCCCGTAGAGAGTTTGTGCGCGAGGCTACACCACTGACCTTCACCCCTGATTAGGCCACTGAGCCATGCTTTTCATTAAAGTTAATTCTCTCTTTTCTATTTGAGGCACGACCTGGCTGCCTGAGGAGAAAAACATACTGGAGTAAATATACTTGCAACAGCATGAAGCATACGGCCTGTTGCAGCAAAAGTCCGGAGACGACTCGGCACATTGTAATGGAATGCAATGATATTTACTCAGCAAGGACCGCAGGGAGCGTCCACCTTCCAACTGCATGGTCAGCAGTCGAGATAAGCAAGAGACGTTTAGAGTATAAGTGGGAAAAAGCAGGGAAGAGATCGATGGAACCGGGGTCGTTAAAGGCATAGGAGTTTCGTTGGAGAGAGAGAGGAGATAAAGGAGAGATAAAGGTGATGATAAAGGAGTGGATGATAACAGTGACATAAAATCGTGCGGAAGGCATCGCTACAAACTAGCTGCCTAGGGGAGCATTGAAACCAAACGAGTCGTCCCAACTACGTTATCGTCATCACGTCAGGGCGAGTGGTAGGTTTTAGGGCTCCCGCTCTGCAGGCAGAGCCACTGACAGAGCAGCCGAACAAGTGCGCGTCGATTAAAAAAAAAAAAAAAACCCGGGAACCAAACATTCTCGGCCAGTATACGTTTAGCCTCAAAGCTCGCGTGTTGGGCCGACTTATCAAAGGCGAATGCGAAGGAATGACTTCACGGATAGTTAGGCGGAACTCTTATCATTCACGTGAACTGTGGATGGTAATAGTGGCATAGAATCTGCGGAAGGCATCGCTATGATCCTTGACTTGCCAATGCTGGCTCCGTGATAATACTACTCCCTCCTGTAGATTATTTCCTTCCTCCGTGCTGAAGTGGCTGCAAAGGCACCTGCTCAAAAATTACGAGATTCGTGATAGGAATCACGCATTCAGTGCCATTTATCGTTGTCGCGGTGTAACGATGTCCCACAAGGTGGTCGGACGCACGGATTGATGGATGGATAAATGCATGCTGTGTCTTCGTACATGGGTAGTGACAGGTGACACTTTGCCATATAAAGGTCAATGTTTGAAACCTAAATTTCTTTCATGGCAGGAGTGATCTGGTTTATCGCCCTCCTCCGTCAATACACCAGCCTTTATTCACTTGTGTCTGCCAATGTAATCGTCCGGTGACGGATTTCAAATCCCAGTGCTTATTAGATCTCAGCGCTTGCCTCGTCTACTTGGGGCTTAAAGAAATTGCACTTAATTAAAATCTGTTCCATAGTTTGGCTGCCTTGCATACCACAACGACGAATATAATCTACAGTGTATCATTTAGTCCCCAAGCACGCTACGGTAGCCTCAAAAGGTTAAGCGCTTCCCTTGTAGTTGTAAAAAAATATTCCTTTTTATTCTCTTCTTTAACTGTCCTGTGGAGCTCCACACCTTCGTGTTTCTGTAAGCATGCGTCACTATAAATGGCCATCGACGTGCGACGTTGTACATTTATCGAGAGTCGAAGGTAAAACGTTTTAACAACGCGGTAGCGTTTCTAAACGTACCATTCCTACACCAGCCAGCTGTTATCTGCGGATTAGCATGTTGGGCTGCTGAGCACGAGGTCGCGGGCTCGAATCGCGGCCACGGCGGCCGCATTTCTATGGGGGCGAAATGCGAAAACACCCGTGTACTCAGATTTAGGTGCACGTTAAAGAAACCCAGGGGGTCCAAATTTCCGGAGTCCCCCACTACGGCGTGCCTCATAATCAGATCGTGGTTTTGGCACGTAAGACCCCATCTGCGGATTAGCCATAGCGCACGTACAGCTGGCACTTTGGCAGAATTGGTAACGGTTAAAAATGGCACGAAAAAAAAAAGTTAGGCGTACAGTTAAGAGACAGGAATGGAGCGGTGGGGATCAGAGAGCAAACGGGGATAGCCGTTATTTTAGTTGACGTTAAGAGAAAAACATTGAGTTGGGCAGGCCACGTAATGCAGGTAACCGGTGGACCAGTAGAGTTAGCGAGTAGGTGCCAAGGAAGGGAAGTGCAGTTGAGGACGGCAGAAAATAAGGTGAGGTGATGAAATTATTAAATTTGCAGGCCAGGCTCAAGTTGGAATTAGCTAGCGCAAGACAATGGTAATCGGAAATCGTAGGGACAGGCCTTCGTCCTGCAGTGCACATAAAAATAGGATGATGATGATGAATAGTGGCGCGAAGTCGTGCTGAAGCGTTCTTGTCTCTAGGACATCACTTACCGTAAGCTGTGGTTTTACATACCTGAATATTTTTCCCAGGTCTTCGGGGATATTGTTTGGCGCCATTGTGTCTCACAGTAGTCGCCTGTGGTCCGAAAGAGTGAGTGCACGATGAGTCAGAAAAGGTTGCTTATACCTTGCCTCGATTATAAAACAAAGCCTGTAGTCACTACTTAATGTATCTTCAAATGAAAAAAAAAAAAAACATTCACGCTTCCTTCATTCACTGCAGGCTTTCTGGATGATAAATTTCTATCCTGAATTGACTTCTAAAGGCACGCAAATGCGTGGTATTCAGTGTTTGCTTACCGGTCCTTGGTTTGAGATAACGAGGTCACTGGTCCCGTGGGTAACCGAACTAATGAGAATCAAAGGAAAACCAAGGTATACCTGGAAATGACTGCTACGCAGACGATGCGCAGTAGACGAAACCTTGCAAATCATCAAACGCCTTGTGGCCACTATTGAAACGAGCAGCAGGTGCAGCCGTCGCCATAACTTACTGCTGCTAGAGATATACATCACCCATAATAAAAGCTGCGTTGCGGTTACCATTTAAATAAGAGCGAGCGCGCAGCTCTGAATGAAGCGCCTGTTCTCAATGCGGGCAGCGCCGATGTTTTGGTGAGAAGAGACTACTTCGATCATACCAATTATGAAATCAGCCCTCCTATTTACAAAAGGGTCCTTACATTAAAATGATTTGTAAGAGCCGGCGTCAGCCACTTGAGATGCCAGACATAATATTACCGAATGCGGCTGGCCAATGGCAAGCAGCACTGGCAGGACGAAAAGCTTTGCGAATTTGGCCCCTATAGTCTTCGAATCCAGTGTATGCCCAGAGGCCATTTGACATGACACGCAGATAGTGACCGATAAAGCAAAATCTTGTTTGTTGAAGTGTGCAGGACTCGCTTCGGTGGTGCCGCAGCATATCACTTGCTCAAAAGTGCTCGAAATTTTAAATTCGGATGACATAGGTGCCGATTGGAATTTCTGTTTGGTTTACATGACTGCACGTTTCTGTAACGTCTTTTTTGTTTTCTGCTGTGATTCTCGGGTAAACGTTATATTTTCTTTAGCTTTGTGTTTTACCAAAAAGTGGTGCAACAGGTTTTCATTTATCTTACATCCGTAATGGGAAAACAATGCAACAGAGTGCGCCTGATCTGATGCATGCGAACGTCTATCGGACAGTGCGATGGATTTAGAGAGACGTGAGGATACGTGCGGTAATGAAGCGACATATCTAGGCCTTATATTAGAACAGAAAACTCGATAATTATGATTTTTAATGAGGAGACGAGTAATGACGTGGTATCAATTCAACATCAAGTCATACACATAGTCAAGCATTATAAATACCTATGGGTATATAAATGAAGGAAAGACTTACTCAAAACAAAATTCACCAAGATAACCTGATGATGAAGGGGAAGCGGAATGAAACAAAAGAGCACTTTGGGGCTACAATAAATATGAGGTGGCGCGAAGAATTTGGAAAGGAGCAATAGTGCCAGCACTAACGTTCGTAAATGTAAGTCTGTGCTTAAAATCAGATCATGTCGGTGTCGGAAGCTAAGCGAAGGTCGGTGGGCCGATTGGCTTTGGAGGCCCACGGCAAAGCCACAAATGAGGCAGTGCAGGGCGACATGGGTTGGGCCTGTTTTGAAGTCAGAAAAGCGCAGAGCAAGATTACTTTTAAAGAACCACTAACGAACAATGAAAATAAATGACCAGCTAGCACAGATATGTGTACCTCAAAAGCGTAGACATAAAGGAAGAGGTCAAGAAACCTGGCAGCCAAGTACAGGATAATTGTAAGCATAAATAGACAACCAGAAGTCGTCAAAAAAAAAAACAATGAGAGACGTGCAGACGGTAAACTGAATTCAATTGGAGTCATGCTTTTATTTAAGTAATATGTTACGAATTCCTGTAAATTGATTGCACTCATATGCCTAATCCACAAACGATATCTTTCTTGCTCATTCCTGTGTAATCTTGAACAACCTGATGTGTTGTTTAATTGTTTCTAATATGTTGATTTGTATATTTCTGCTGCTTTAAACCTTAGTTGTCATCTTATTCGCGTTACATTTTATCAATGTTTTAACGGGAGGTCCCCCAGACAGTTTTTACTTTGTGACCTCCTTCTGTATTACAATTACTTTGTAACAAAAAAAAAAGTGTGCAACAGCATTTGAATAATCTTGAACTTGAAATGGACGGAAACGAAAAAAAAAAAAGACCACAGAGATTTACAAACACGGCAAGAAAGAAATCGCGAGGGGAAAATCTGAACGATTACATAAAGGGCAGTGCCTCGCTATTTGAGGCCCGAAATGGTTGCCTGAGGGCAAAAAACATACCTGAGCAGATATCCGCACCAAGATGAGGCATGCATCTGCTGTAGCCTGGAGCTGAAGAACGCCACAGACACACACACGGCCGTTATTATAACAAATTTACTTCCGCTCTTCCAACACAAAATACAAACATCTCGGTAGAAAAAAAAAGAAAACAAACAAGTACCACAGCCAACAAGCTCAGTGCTCACGGCCACAAACATGCGTGTGTATACATATATATACTCTTGTGTATATTTATGCGTTGCAGTTACCCCATACAGATGTGTGCGCTCTAGCCCCTCCGAGGGCACATCAAAAACAAACACTTCGCAACAGTCACGACTAGACATATACCTTTTCACCACGCCACGCAACGTTTGTCCACCTCCGACATTCAAAATAGCTCGCTCGCTTGCGTGCACAACACCTAACAACTTTGAAACACCACTGCCATTAAACCGCACGACGTCTATTACATAATTGTGAGAACGTGCCCACGAATCCCTCTGTTGCGACGTGTCCCGCAAAGCAGTGAACGATAACAACATCACTCGCATAAGACGTGCGGGCAGCCAGGACAGTGTACTGCGCCCAGTCTCATTCGGAGACTCCCATTTCGTTTGGTCAACCTTCGACTTGACCTCCAAAAGCAATGAGTGCGAACAAACTTTGCTAAAGTAAGCCATTAGTTCAACTGTACGCTTTGAACGCAGTAGCTCTCACAAAGGTGCGCATTTTCACATTTCTGTGGGAGACCGGAAATAACTGCTCCAAGTAATGGCAACATGCCCCAAGTAATGATAACATGCCCTAAATAATGCATATATGAGGCATAAAGTTTAGGTCAGTCGGAGTAAAATTTACAGGAGCCAGCAGTATGTAAGGAGTGACGTTACAGCATGTATAACATGGTATCTGGCAGTGAAGTTTATATATATTAAACCTGCCAAACTAATAACGTTCACGGTATAGCTACTTTCAGGTCTAGCATCCATGCGCGCGCGGCTCGTGCTGTTATTTACGGTTATCACCGCTTACTTATCGAATGCGAAAATGCGCACATTTGTAAAGTTAACGGGTTTAGAGCGCAGGGACTGCGTTCTGCAGATTCACTGGCTATAATATGCCTCCATCTGAAGCCCACCATTGTCTCTTGTTAACCTCAATGCCTTTCCTCACTCCTCGCCCCTTTCCATGCGTGGACAGGTTCTGTAAAAGTTAGCTTTGACAGCCACCTTTGATCCCCTTTCGATCCCCGGTTCTTCTATTCTTAGCAGTAAACTCGACACGCTCGCAAGTTCCCCAAACAAAATCTCCGTTTCGTTCCTCATCCTACAGAACAGAGACAGCTGCTGAACACAACTCCTATATATTTGCAGAAACATATTTCTGCATCCTTCCGGGGCACTCGGCAGTCAAACAGTGAAATTCGGTCCCTTGTCTCTCACCTCTCGAACAACTCGGAATCTCAAGGCGGGCGAGCTGATTTGCATGCGCGAGAACAAAGCAGGCCAAATGAGACAAAGACGCAGCACAGATGGCACCGGAGGAACGCTGACTGGCAAACGCTTGCATTAAGCTGATGCGCACGCCGTCATGCCGGAACTTTCCCACGCACGGTCCAAAATTTCCATGTTTTCTGTATTATACTCTTGCGAGAACGATAGAGAGCTCATACGATATCGATGCCAATTATGGAAAAAGTCATACGGGACACGCATGAAAAAGCCTACAGAAGCCTTGGAGTGCGTACAGACACGCTTCTGTATAAGGTATGCGTGTTACCTGCATACCGCGCGTTAAGGCATAAAGTATATAATGAACTCCTTGTTCCGCCGAACATGATGTGCATTTGATGCTAAGAGCTTCAAATAAAACACTCAGTTTCCCGGTGGCTTCCGATGGAAACGTTGTTTATGCTATCCAATAGCTCAATATGTTTTCTGTGGTAGTCGCACGGGAAGGGTGCAAAATCTACATGAAATCCGTATCAGTACCGCAAGAGTGCTATGAAACCCTTACAGAAATTTCAGCCCTGCGTATTCTTTCTTCGTATTCTGCGTATTCTGGGCTTTCGGTACAGTTACAGGCTCCAGTTCCTTCTTTTCTGCATCTTCGCCGGTTTTCGCGGTTTCTCACCGTGGCGGAAACAATAGCATCATTCGTCAAAGCAGCTTCCGAAGTGCTGTTGGCACACGGCCAAAACGCAGAAGCAATATGGCAGCGTGAGAATGTGGAACAAAAAAAAATCAACAGACGTGATTGCACAAAAACACAATGCTCCCGTTTCATATACTTGGAATTATAAGAAAGCGTTTAACCGCACCGAAGTATACATCCAACCCAAAAGCAATCTCAACAAACACAACGAAGTGCAACAGGCGATCCAGAACTACGACATCGTTGGAAACTTCACGGCTATAAACTCTTATTAGCAAGATCGTCAACACTTGTGGCAAATGTGTATACATAAAGTCACCGTCCTAAAATATTCTCCCTATATATGCTCTTACTCTGCAAACCTACACCAACCGCGCAAATCGTGAACCACTAAATCGGGCTATCCATCGAAATTCGCTACTCGCGACATGTGCACTACGTTTGTTCGATTAGTTTGAACATTTCACTGTGGCGTAGTAGGCTGATTGTATCCTTTCGCTCGTGAAGCAAAACTACTTCCTAGTCCAGCTCAAACGCATCCTCAGCACGGCTACGTGGCGAAGACGTCGTGGTCGATTCGCCCATTCCCTGTAAACAGAAACGCGCTTCGATTTCAAGCGCTAATTCTGCGCCCCCGGTATTCTTTCCAGTATGCAACCAGCACATATTTCTCCAGTCTTTTTTTTTTTTCTCCCGATTTGCTTAGTTCTTCAATTTACATAAGCTGTTCTAATCTGCGTAGGCATTTTTAAATCTTCCATGTCGCTCGCGGCTTCGTATGCTGTTGGTACGATTTTACATTTTTAGCTGTTTCAGTACAGAGCTCGCGCTTCGGGTGACGATGATCGCCACCGCTGGGACAAGATGCCCCTCTGTTACACAGTAGTTATAAAAAAGCAAAGGAACGGAGAGCGTGAACTCATTCTCATGCTTTTTCTTTTTCTCTCTCTCTCTCTCTTCTCCCTCGAGACACACTCCTGGCGTCCGTCAGTGCTCCTCAGCAAACGTACTCGTACAACCGAAAGGAAATGCAAATATTTTGAAGCTTGGGCCTCGTATCGGAAGCGCGAAAAGAAGAGCGCGTGAACACGATTTGGGAAGACCTGATTCGCACTTTAATCAGAACCAGGCTACTGAACTAGCCCGATCTTTGTAGGTAGTCCTTTGGCTGCGTAAGTCCACGAGTCTGTATAGCTGCGTAGTAGTCGCAATGATTTCGTAAGCAGTGAACACGTGACACGGCTTTATGTGCCGCGTGCGTCGTCACGTGGTTGTCATGCATGAGTGAGAGCCAGAAGCTCGGTTAGTAAATCGGTGGCCGCAATTAGTTCGCCGATGGAAAAACGATAATTGCGGACACATCTTCATCCAAATCACACTCTACCGGGCGCAAAGTTCAATCAGTAGCGTATATGGTCTTTTGCAAGGATCAAGGCACAAAATTGTGTGGAATCTAGCAAAGTTAAAGCTGGTAGGGGCTTAGAGAACTGCATCGTTTATTTTTCGCAGACTTTCCTATTGTTATATTTAGGTCGTGAAATGTAATTTATTTGTCTATAAGCTTAAGAGCCAATCAGGCACAACCAAGACGTACAACACACAGCGGTACATATGCCTGCTAAAACTGAATGGTCCATTTGTCCGCGCATTGTATATAATAGGTCGCTTCACATTTATTTCACAACGATAACGATACAGGACACGTAAACTTCCTCACAAGATATGCAACTCACGTAGTGACTACACCCAAGATGCGAACAGCATCAACTGACAGTCAAACATTGAAATACCACACAGTAAAGGGACGAACGCAATGGATCTGGTGAGAACGCTTCGTTCGTACTACTCAATCGAGAGCGCAATGTAGTCCGAGTGCGTTCGCTCGGGTTCTCCACAGGCGGTTAACTGTGCTAATGAGGAAGTGAAACTGCACCAAGTCGAGAAAATGTGCATGCCTGGTGTCGAAGTACTTCGCCGCTAACCCCGCGGACGAGCCATTGAACATCTAGCCAAAACGTCACTGAACGGTTTGCCTTGAGTCGTGAAGCCAGGCCACAGCGAACCGACGACCCATACGCTGGCCTTTCGGCGTTATAGGCGAAGCGAACGCGAGGACTTCTCACGATCTTTGCGGCTGATTAGAACCACAACGTTCGTGTTAAATTGGTTACTAAGGCAAATTTGCACACAGGAATCGATGCGAACTCTGCCTGGGCGCGGTACGGTAGTTATGCCGAATTAAGGATTAATAGTTCTGCGCTGATTCCGAGCCAACAAAAAGAAAGCGATACAAGTCCTGAACACCGCGAAATGTCTCAAACGAAGGAAGTGAAGCGAAGGGGAAAAAAAGATGGCAAACCCTGCACCGAGCTCTTGGCACACAAAGTGCGAATTAGCGAAACAAAACACCAACATTGTAATAACACAGACCCAGGCGTGTCACACAGCAGAGCAACGCCAAAAGCACTGTTTTTTTTTTTTCAGTTCAAAGCGACGCCTTCATCGTGCAAACCTTAATCAGGTGCGTGCGTTGTACCTAGATGAGCCCTCCGCGTTCCGATTCACGCAGAGGTATGCGGAGATGTCTCCCGCAAATATCCAGAGTTTTGCGCTCAACCCCCCAGCAGGCACCTTTTTAGAGGCCTTCTGAAAAAGTTTTCGTTCAGTTTTACGAAGTCAATGAGCCAACTTATTTGTTCGAAGCATGCCGTGGAAGAAGACGACGACGCTCGAGCCATTGCTGATGATGATAGTTAAGCTTATCCGTGTCGCATAGGGGTTGCACCGACCGGTTTTCTGATAAGTACCACGAACGTGAGACCAAGATCTGTAAGTGGAAGCCTGCAGTGTGCAGCCGGAAATGGCTACGCCGAAACTTAAACACACGAGCCCGTGGACCAAGCGGTCGGCTTTGACTGACGCCAATCACGCGATTCGGTTCTTCACCTGGGAAGGTGGTGGTCACTGGGGAAGTGACTATGCACACAGCGAAAGACTCAGCGACGAAGCAACACAAACGTGACTCCCCAGCTGATAAGCGGCGCATGATCAACCAACACCTGGAACAGCGAAGCGATAGCAACGCGAGACTACATCCACACACGCGTTGCATCCAAAGAAACGTACACGCCACGTAAGCTAACAATACCGCCGGCTCTGTCACCTGTCTGTTACGAAGGCCCTGTAGGAAAGAAAACAGTACGGCATTCGGTACGCTACACGTTGCGAGGTGTATTGATAAAGTGAACGATTCCATTACGCGTTCCATTACACCTGGACAGGTGCGGTACATAGGAACTTGGTGATGCAGCCGCTGGACAGTAAATGTTGAGAAGACCCCGCTTCAACCCACGAAAAACCCGTCATCAAACGAACTCTCGGAATGCGGCTCAGGGACACAGTATACAGTCTCTGAATACGACTGCCGAGTTCCGTCGATCAACTAGCGCTACCTCCGCGTCATCGTCCTCAATCCTAACGTGCGCTAATTAAAATCACTAATTGCTAGGATAATTTTGTTGCGCCTAGATTTTTTTTTCTATTTTTAGCATACCATTCTGCGTGGTACTGCCCACTCTTCAACGGCGGCCACGATGGATACGTCCGTTACTCGGCACATATCAGAAACCGCGCACCGTACACATCAATAGGCCTAGACGAACATCGATACAACGTCTCGCAAGCGGTAACATCTCGCCCATACATAGCTACAATCCCGCGTTTGCACCGTCGACTTAAACGAAAAGCATGAAACACGACACAGTCGAGAAAGCACAACGCCCCGTGCGGGTAACACATCGGATGCCGCACTGCTCTCTTGCTTCAGTCTCTTCATTTCTTCACAGGGCGCGGGAACTCCTGGGAAAAAAGAAAGTCTATACAGGTCTGCTTTTGCTACTGTGTCTTCTTATCACCAGGCGGCTGCGCGTCGGGCGGGTCGGGAAGGGTGGAGGTCGTGGTCGGCACCACCGGGTCGTTCTCCGCGACCTGCGACAGCTGAGAGTTGGACTTCTTGGCTTCGACCTCGTGCGCGGACTCGACCGAGATCGTGTCGTCTGACTCCGAGCTGTGTGACTGTTGAACTTCGTCCTCCTGCTCGTCCTTCGGCTGCGACCCATGGGCGTCCTGCGGGCTTAGGTCGATGCTGCGCGGGTGTCCCTCGGCGATCCGCGGTGACGTGGGCGACGTACAACACCGGGACGGCGTTCGCGGCGGCGGCGGCAGCACCCGGGGTAGAACATACATGGCCAGCAGGCACATCACGTGGCCCACGAATCCAAAGTGGCTGCGCGCAGAACGTCATCGGAAGTGAGGGAAAGGATGAGGAGGGGGGGGGGGGGGGAGACAATAACCTAGAGGCTTATAAATGAAACCATAAAAGAGCAACACTGAGTGACTTGAGATTCGTAAGGAGCTCTTTCCAAACTCTGTCTTCATTAATTTTACAAGATGTAGTTGATTATTGCAGGAAAATATGAAAGCCAAGCTGAAACTTTTTTTTTCTTTTTTTTTAGTTTCGCCCGAAATCTCGGCGCCGGTACACGTCAGCCTGACGTCACGGACTTCAAAGGCTTTCCTTTCATTGGGACCGTCTTTGCGCATGAAAAGTTCTCGAAACTTGCTTGGCTTAGTATTTGGTTAATGCAATGCAGTTCGTAATATAGTCTCCGTTTACAGCGGTAAACAACTGACTAGGCCAGAACACAGCCTGTCGCAACGTCACGGCGAACTGATGCGGACAATTTTGGAAATAGACACGCCCGATGTCTTTCGTTTTTGCCTCTCTTTTCGCTTACGTGCCAAGCCCCCTTTAGCGGCACGATAACTTGTTCATGCAACTACATATTCTTTGTTTACAGCGAAGCTGTATGTGGCTAACCGATTCGTCCGTCTGTCGCCTGTACGCCCAAAACTATCATCATCAGCAATGGCTCGAGAGTCGTCGTCTTCTTCCACAGCTGGCTGGCTCGTTGGCACCCCTCGGCGCAACCGCGCGAACGCACTCGTGCCACTGCTCCCGCGGTCGTCGTTGTCGTCTTTTTCCACAGCTGGCTATACGTTGCCGCTCATCATTCCAGCTTAGAATTTCACTTCTCTTCTGTGGTCCTAATGGGGAGGCCGCGTTTACGGAGGTATGAGCCATTGCTTAAGGGGATATGAGCCATTGATTGTCTTACGTGATGGACATATTTAGTTTTGAAGCAACTTAATTTTGAACAATCCCAAGGAGCAATGCGGGCAATGCGGCAACGGCGGACTACGGGCATACCATCAGTGACGTTGTTCTCTCCGTCGCAGCCGAACGGGTGTCTAACCTCATTAAAAAACACAAAGACGTAACCAATAATTGAGAAAGACTTTCATGAATCGTCGGGATTAACCCAGTGATAAACACCGGGGATGCACGTTTCAGCTTCGCTGGTTAACCATCTGTACGGAATGCTTGGGCGGTGATTTTTTTTTTTTTTTCGTTCCATCGCTCTTTGCGCGATCCTTTACTTGTTCTCGAGCTTCTTTGGTAACCTCCAAGTTGCTGCCCCTTATGTTGGCACCGATAGAGTGCAATGATTGTACACTTTTATTTTCAACGACAGTGGTAAGCTCCGAGTCAAGATTCGGTAATACCTGCCGTATGCACTCCAACCCAATTTTATTCTTCTGGAAATTTCCTTCTCATGATCAGGGTCCCCTGTGAGTAATTGACCTAGATAAACGTACTCCTGCACAGACCCAAGACGCTAACAGGCAATCATGAATTATTTTTAGTGCCCCTTTAACAAGAAGTTCTAATACGATTCTTAGTGATTCTTGTGTCAATTGCTTAAATGAAACTTATGATAAAGGAAACACATCTTTCTGTCTCCACGTGTTACGTTTAAGCGGAGTCTACCGTAGTCCATTCGTCTGAACAGATTGTTCAAATAATGTCCGATCAATTAGTATATTTAATCGTGCTTACCGGTAAACCCTGAAGCTGGAGTGGAAGTCTAGCAGAAGGAACGGAAACACCATGTAGCCGACAGCCACGCGCGTCGCTAGGCAGGTGACAAGGTCGTACAGCCTCTGTTTCTGGCGGCTGCCCTGGAACAGGGGTCGCACGCTACGACGCACCTGCGAATTGCACCAACGGCATAAACACGCGTTATGCGGCGACCACCTAGAACGTTAGTTGTTTGAGTAAAGTACAGAAGCGTTCCTCCTTGTGTGTGTGACATTGAAGGGATGGAAGTTCTACGTACAGCTGGCGCACCTATAGTAGCGCCGAGAAGTTCTCTAAAGCGCACAATAGCTTCTAAACTTTCGACGATCGAGGACTGTACATCAAGCGCAGTTTAGGTGCGGAGTCGGCCGCGCCTGCATTACGCGTCACGCGAAGCAGTCGCGACGCTATTCGTGCACGGCACGCCGATTTACCTATAATGGCAGTCTATTTCAATCGATGGTTTTATTACCTCAGCGCTTACGACATGCGCCTGAATTGCGCCCCTTCACTTATACTGCGAAAAGCGAAGCGTCTCCATCAGAAACTTACTTCTCCCAGTATTCTACTTTCCTGCACGATACGGCTTTTACCGTTACGAACGACGAATGGTCATAAGCTTCACACATTAATTAGCGTGCGGTAAGCTCATACGTCTTCTAACATACAAGCTTCTTGACAAAAGTATATAATAATAATATTATTAAATAATATTACTAATATCACTATTAAATAATACTAATATGATTATTTGTCATGCACCAACTAGCCCAACAGCAAGTACTACTACAGTGCATTACAAGCTCGCAAGCTTATCATGTGTGTAGCTACAGTGTCTTGATGAGCAATTAAACGGCCGATTAGGTGCCGCGCGCTTCGCTCGTCACAACGCTCTTTACGAGCGCCACGTGACAGCGAAAAATACAACGAGATAAACGAAATGCGAACACGCATGTAGCGCACTGCACGGGCCGATTTTTTAAGCCCGGGACCCGTTTTTACGTTGGGCTGCCCGCCCGAGCCCGACCAAAAGATATTCCCGGGCCCGGCTCGGGCCCGGAAATAATCTACATTACCCGCCCGGCCCGGCCCGCCACCCCTTTACCTGCGGCCCGAGCCCGGCCCGAAACCGGCCCGAGACCGAAAAAGACATGTTTTTCAGAGTCAAGGCGCGCGAGGATAACTCGCTGCACGTTACATGCACACCGCCAGAAAGCCCGAGCCCGGCCCTGGGCTCGGGCTTTTTGCGCAGACAAAAAAAAAAAAAAAAAAAACTGGCCGCTGGCTATAAGCTCGAGCAAAGAAAGCGCAGAACAACAGCATGAGCAAGGTCGCTCACCGCTCGGGCGCCCAGGGTAAAGAGCGTCCCGGTGCCGAAGGTGAGGTAGTATCCCGGGTAGAAGCCGTGCCACATGGCCGACAGGATGAATGTCAGCTGGGTCCGGTGGCGGCGCACCCGCTCGTACGACACAGTGCGCAGCCAGGTCTGAGTCGACTTGTTCCACGCTATGATCAGCTCGCGTAGACTCGTCGAAGTCTGCGCGTGGGACGGCAGATTAATAATGCACGGCCGATTCGGATTCCACTCCTTTAAGATACTTTCTGCTCGCCTTCATCCGCTAAGGCGAACACGATGTGTACTTCATTGGCGCAGTGAAAGAGTATCGCCAAACGTGACAGCATTGAAGGCTGAAAGTCCGCTATAGAGACGAAGATTTAAACAGGAGTACGTTTAGAAATTTAGAAGAAAGATGTGAGAAAGATTTACAAGATTATGTTACAAGAAGATGTTCAAACTCCTCTGCCATACGACAAGTCTCGTGCACTTCTCGTAACCATCGATATATAATACTTTCCCGCAAGTACGTTTCCGTACTTCTTCGAATCGAAAATTGTAGCGTGCTACAGTTTCCGGGAATAAAAGGATAGAGGTGGTAAACGAACTAAAAGAGCCTCGTTTACGACCTTCAATACATGCAGCGCTGTCTACTAATTCAAAAAGTCTGGACAAAAACGCAGATTTACACACGCAAAAAAGGCGGAAGCTAGAAATTTTCGCGATCTTTATCACATTTAATACAAATATAATTACAGATATAATAACAGAACAAGACAACATTATGCGTCTTAATGTATTACATTATGACGATTAATGCAAATATTTGGAGTCACTGTCACTATCGTTTATAAAAGGAACGAGACATAGTGCAACACCATAACATCTGCGACGCAAGCATGCTGAGCTCCACTAAATAAGCAAGACTTCCGGCAGATTCACAATGATAAATCTGGCGGCTTCCGCGATATTAAACAATGGTCAAATAGGAGTACTTCCGGAACACCACTGAGGCCCCAAAATGGAGTTGTGTTCTGCTACAAAATGCACCACCACTGTTCCCTTTTAAAACGTCAGGACCGTGTGGACCAATTTTAGAGAAAGCGGCTAAAGCGCCTACGCCAGTTGTCTCGTCGCTCAAGCATATAGCTGAAGAAATAATTTGCCGCGAAACCGTTTAAAAACCATATCATTCGCGTACCTCAATGGTGACGATGTCCACGTTGCTGATAAGGTTCCATCGCGCTTTGTTATCACTTGTGTAGCCGTTGAAACCGAAGCCAGCAGCATTGCAAATTGCTTCACCTGCGCACGTTGAACAAGAGAAACACTTCCTTTATTTGCGTACACCAGTAGTACAATACGAATGAAATAAGGTACAAAAAAATTGGAGAACGCTTAAGCTTCGTTTTTAAGAGTGGAACGCGATAGCATTCAAAGATCCCTGACTGCTTCTCACGCTTCCCGACAACTGCAGCTTAAGCAACCGTAATGGTTACCGGGAAACACTGGCGGCGAACGCTATGCACGAAGGCGAGCTTTCTGGTAGAAACATGGCCTCTTGCGTGGGGCGATCCCGGAGATATTGCACAGCCGCGCCAAAAAAAATGCAAAACTTTCAGGTTTCCGTTTTATTGCGATAGCAATTATATGAACACTCCAAAGCAGATTTCTGCCGTCGGCGTCGCCGTCGTCGTCGCCGTCGCCGTCGCCGTGAGGTTCCGTATGACGTCAATGGAGATGAAATCGTCGCCGCGCGCTGAACGCTGTATGTGCGAGTGAAAGGGCGCGAGGGACGCGCGCTTTCACGGGGAGTGAACGCACGGCGGAGAACAAACGCGCGTTCTGCGCCGTGCTCCCTTAGGGGCTGCAGAAGTAGGCGTCCCTTTCCTCCTTTACAATCACCATATATGTAGAGCAAACGCGCCTTCTTCCGACGCGCGAAAGACCGTGGGGGGAGGGGGAGGGAAGGGAGGCGATGTTTAGCTGCGGCACCAAGTGCCTATTTATATCAGTTGGCGCTGAGCCGTGCTCCCTCAAGGGCTGCAGAAGATAGCGCCAACCTTTCCCTTTCCCTCAAGAACCACTTATCATTTATATCAGAGGCTCCGACAACTTTGGCGCTGAGCCGTGCTCCCTCAAGGGCTGCAGAAGATAGCGCCAACCTTTCCCTTTCCCTCAAGAACCACTTATCATATCCGACAACAGTCACCAACGCCGCACGCGTTTTGTGTGAACGCGGGCAAAACGCCGACGGCGTCGACAACAGTTCTGCGTGTTGCCGGTGCTGCTGCATGTCCAAGTTTATACAGCTGATAAAGCTACTATCATTACTACGTATAGCTCTCTCAAATTTGCTATCGCAATTGATGCTTCGCCTTTCAGGTGAAACTGCGACAACTTTTTTGTTTCGCACTTTTAATATTTGAGTCTGAGAAGATTTAACATAAAAGGCATGCGCTGTGGGTGTTTTGTTCCATGAGATTTGTTTGTGGATTGCCATTCTCAAAATTCCGAGGAATAACTTTGCCAAGAATGAAAGACAAGGTATGAGCAACTTTAGTGACAGAATGGTGTGGCAATATAACCCGCATATACCGCATGTCATATAATAAGGCGTGTCGTATACATGTACCTAAATGTATTCGGAGGGCCTGCGTGGTTGGGGATGATTTTCTCTGCCACCCGCCGACATCGCACGCCGACGCCGGTTGCCGACGCCGGTTGCCGACGCCGGATTTTCTGCGACACAGGGCCCTTAACGCTGTCGCGTTAATAGCGCTTTTACAGCCGCCATGACAACGCGTCGACCACTGCGTGCACTCCCGAGAAGTTCAGCTGGGTACGCCACACGGGAATCGAGCGATATTAATTGGGGTAACGCAAAAAGTGGTCGACCACCACAGTCGATCATCCCATCCCGTATGGTTCTTCAGAACAAGCAAAAACGGCCTTATAAGGTACTTCCAGACAGCACATCTCGTGCGAGTGATGCACAATGCGTGCTTTGCTCTTCAATTGACGCTTTTCACGCCGTACAAAGACAGGCGAATAAAGTGACGCACCTCGGCTCGTTCTTTATTATCGCGACAGCAATTATATACACACACTAGGCGCGTCCGCGCCGTTGGCGCCGTCGAGCTTCCACGGCATCGACGACCATGCGCGGCCACCGCGTGGAGGCTTACAAGGTCTTCAGAGACACGCAGTGAGTTTGACTGCAAAAGCGACGAAGCCAAGTGGATGCGCTGCTCAGTCGGCTCTGCCAGATCCAGGGCAGCGTTGAAGCTTCCGCTGCTGGCACGGGTGTTGTGCGCGCGCACACAGCGTTCCTGCTGAGGAGCCGTGTATGCATACACCGTACCACACCATGGTGTACACACTGGTCTGACCAGAACGGACAGTAAATGCCAGGTTCGATCTATCTAATCCATTCTGTCTGCGCTGACAGACGCCGACGGTTTTCCGAACGTCTCGTCTCGTGCACCACCGAGGTGCATGCGACACCGGTAACGCCGCCTGAGGCGGCGTTACTGACACGCCTGCCGTTACTGACGTTACTGTGAGTGACGTTAACTGTCGTCACTGACACACCTGGTATCTTGGAGGTGTTCCTGCTGCATAGCAGCAGTTTTCTCGCGCGCTACGTCGCGCCATGACTCGCCTCCGCGTCTTGTTAGAACACCGTGGCAGGGAGCTCGAGCGCGGAGCTAAACCGTGCTATCGCTACCTCGCCTTCGGGCGAAACTGTCAATTCTTTTTTCTTCTTTTGCAAATCGGCCTGAGGTCAACGACAGCGAGTCGTGTTCGGCGGTTGCCGAGTCGAGGAGAGTCAATCCACTCGCACAATGTAGGTCGACTCAGTCCGATCCGCTTGGCAACGTGCATGTAAACGTAATCGCATCGGGTCGGTGGTACACAGGCAAACTCCTGAAACTGGAAGGTGCGTCCATACGTTCTGTCGTCTCGACTCGACGCTGAGTGCACCTGTCATCTAGACTCGCTAAAAAGTAAGCAAATCGCTGTCGGGTCGGCTTTTCTCATCCCAAATTCTGACTTGACCCCTCGCTTCGGACTCGCGTAAATGACTCAGTGGAACATGCTTCAAACAAAAGTCACCTAGCGTAGAACATGCATCGCTTATCGACCTCCGATATTTTGCCTCAAGCTGTGCTGACCGTTGTACCAGCAAAACAGTGCCGAAATGAAATCGGCAAGAAAAGCTACACATCTGAACACGCAACCCCACACACAAAAAAAAGAATAAAGAATATCGAGAATTCCTTTTTTAGTCACATGCAGCAACAGTGACAACAATACAGTGCTGCTGGACTCGTTCGGTAATCCAAATGGTCTACGATTTATTCGGCTGGCGCCACAGATCATGGACCATGTGCTTTTGGGCGAGCAAGTAACTACAACTGATAATCGTAGAACAAAGCCTAATAGCCTAACTTCTCATGGCACTTAACGTTCGCGCATTCGTGCGATCTTTTGAGTCCGCCTACTGAAACGTCTAAGGAGGTTCAGCGATAAGATATCGAAGAATGTGCGCATTCTTACAGCACCATCCTTTATCTTTATCTTTACGGTGTAACGTCCGTGCACTGAACTTTTTAAGCGCCATTTTTTTTCCTAGCACCCTAAGTGTTTTATAAAAATACGGGCTTCACTGGTGGAACCGTATAGGACTTGACGGGGTGGCAGAGTTGGGACATTTGGGGGGTACATGTGCGTGTTAAATTCACGCGGTATACAGGTTATTGGAGGCACAGAAAGAAACCCAAGGGATCGTGCACTTTTCTTATCTTCGTGTTCCGTTATTGTCGCACTACTAACATAACTGAATGCATCAGCTAGCTGTAAATTGAGTCGCTCTTGGAGAATAACCAGCGTACCTAGAGTCCAGGCGTGGTAGTACCGATGCCGGTGTAGCGAAGTGGCCCAGATGATGTACAGCATTTGCCACAACCTGCTCCTATTGTAGAGGAACTCATCCTCTGCGAGAGAGAAGTGTGCAAAAGGTCAGTAATTACGCACGTAACTGATCCCACAATGCAAATCAATGCGCGCGCGCACACACACACACAACATCCCCACGCACCCCCCCACACACACACCATTTATTCTCTTTCTTGATTATTTTTTGGGGGAATAGCCTTATCCTAGCATAGCAGGTGAAGAGGGCAAAAAATAAAAATGAACGTAGCATTGAGAAGCGGGTAACTAGCTCACGTCTCAATGCAAACACAAAAAATATTTAGCGTTCCTTCCCGAGCATTAGAGATGTAGACTGTGAACGCTTAGATGCGATCGACACAATGAAGCTTATTGTTGAAAGAGCCAATTTGTCAGCTAAAGAACACACACGTCGATTCGCCAATCTTCGCTTTCGCAATAGCAGCTCACGTCACAGAACAACACGACGACTGCGTATTGCTTCCCTCTATAATAATTTGTTTTTCTTTTTTAATAGCTACACGGGCTCCTACAAGGCAGAAACAAATAGACAAAAGTTTCCGATGACGTGGCATGCCTGTGACTGAACTGCTCGGCAAAACGCGACGCTCCTGTAACTCAATTTTAAAGCCATGGTCTAAATAATGGATCGGGAAAAGTATTGGGTACAAGGCACAAGGCACAACCCATCTCGCCTCAGTGAGCTGCTGCGTAAAGTCTAACGAATGTTATATGTGTACGTGTAACTAGCACACCCTACATAATTACTGGCCCGACGTTGGCGCGCGCGCAAGGTTGTCAGCACGTCAAAAGTCCTCGTCTTCAGTGACAATAATAATAATAATAATAATAATAATAATAATAATAATAATAATAATAATAATAATAATAATAATAATAATAATAATAATAATAATAATAATAATAATAACATGACGACCATCAATAAACCGCTGCGGTGCCGTATCGGTAATCCAGGGAACCCGCCAAGTCCCATAGGAGATATTTGCGAATGAGATGGATTATAACATAGACGTAACACGAAGAAAAATAAGTCCCACAAGTTATTTTATCATTAAAGCTCTCGCGCGTGCACTTACTTGTGCATACTTAAACAAATACAATATTTGTACATGCGCATACTCATGCGTATGCATAATAAAAACAATATTTTGCAGCAGTGTGTTTTCCACAGAACAAAATTTATAGATTAAAAAAAAGCCGATAGCAAGCACAATCGACCATTGAGTACTTACGCTTAATGTATTCGATAGGGTAGGCAGAAAGCAGGTAAACGATGCTCACGGCGCTCATGAAGCTAACGAAAAGCTTCCGTAGAGTCGCCCACTGCAAATAAAAATCAAAAGAAAGCACTAAGCAAAATACCAAAGGACATTACGGTACAATGTAGCCGAACATCGTAGATGTTGTATAAATATTCATTTGGTTGATTTCATTTGATTTGAAATACGACAGGGAACATTCAGCGAATCTCCCTCAGCCCATATAATCTTTTCCATTGAGTCTAACAATAAATGACACTTCAACTATCTCGTTCTCCTTTTCCTGCCCTTCAGCACTTCACACGTCGCGTTGACCCGTACTTGGGAATAATCGCTGTCCTGAATGATAACGTAAATGTTCTTTGTACGTGCACATTCTCCGAAGGCGCGCACTTATATAATAATCGTTGGTGGAATGGTAACTTGATGTTATTTTTAATGATTGTCGTAAAAACCTGCACTTTTTCTCTTCTATAGAAATCGTTACGAGACACGGCTATTACGCAAAGAGAGTTTATGTTTATCTCATGTCCTAGAATAAACTGCGCAGTACAAGCTAACACTGGTGACCCTGTGCAACAATTACGTGTCTCTCGCTTACGCTGTTCCTTTTGACTAAACTTAGCCTGCTCTCTTTCACGAACTGTTGTGAGAAATCTGCAATGAAACGTTTTCTTCCACATCTTATATTTTCAACGTGAACCATGCGGACCGTACAAGAGTAAATACGGTATATAAAATCTGATAGCGCACCCTCACCCCCTCCCATCAGCCCGAGGTATGACCGCGCGCCGACAGAGCCCGGGAAAGACAGCTGGCGGATTGAATAACGCCATTACAAGCTGTCTCGCTTTGCAGGAAATGTCAAGTAGAGCGGCTACATTCCTGGGGCAAAATGACGTTCTTAACGCATTGGCTATATTTCGTACAGCATTGCGGAGGCTGGAGCAGAGATACCAGGTCTATTCAGACGAAGCGGACATCATAACACGCATGAGTCACTGCAAACGACTCCTCCGATGGACAACGTGGCTCTGCGAAAATGTAACTGTATAAATGCGACTTATGGCATGCTGACGACGACGTAGTATGCGATAGGCGAGCGACTGCCTTAATTGCATTTGCGCATGACGCAAAGAACCAAGACTGTCACTCGGCAACGGCGCGTTGCGGCAGACGGACTTCGCATCGGTCGGGAGGCTCGACGCCACTGCGAGAGAAAATTCCAAATGCGAAAATAAAACCGTTTGCAGAAACGTAAAATGGCACGCGGAAGGTAACAAGTTACGATGTATTTTACGCTTGCCTGTTTGCGTTGTCCTGTTTCGCCGTCGTTCAAACTGTTTTCACTTGTTATCCCCACCCGAGCTATCTCATGCTCGCTGTATAGTGAGAAGACAATTTGCTCAGATGGGGAAAACAATTTTCTGGAACGGTTTTTTAGCGCTTACAAGCGAGGACACAAGAAAAGAACGCAGGGAACTCGTCCTTGTCTGTGAATGTTAAGAACTTAGTGCACGCTACCGTAATCATTTGCGTACGGCGTAGTGATGCGTTACTGCCCATTGCACTGTGAGATGATAGATACTTTCAGCCCTTACTCGGTACGATTGCGCCATCAGGACGCTGCCTGTAAATGATGTCCTGACGACTCAATCGCATTGGCATTGATCTAAACATCAAGAGGGCAAAGGATCGACTCACGCTTCGCTTTCAATCGTTCCTTCAAAACATCATGCCTTCTCGTATAAAATCTAACTCCGCTACCCAAGTAGAACATATTCTACTCACACCGTCACTTTTGCAAGTGACCTTTAGAGTGATTTCAGTCCCCACGAATCTCCACAGCGCCATACAATGTATCGTTCAGCAGTGTGGTTCAAACCTCCTAGCCGGCCTAACCAGCCAGGACAACGCAATGTTGCGAAGGCTCTGCGAGAACGAGGCTCTATGTCCCTAGCGGTCACACGTGCTTAGCCACAATATCCTCACGGTCTATTTCATGGCACGCGTCCATACTACTCAGCCTTGCATGAAGTGCCACCGTTCAACATCCCTTGGATAACGTCTTAATTCGTGGTCCTCACCAAAGTGTCCCGGCCGATGCTGTGTGTCACAGAAACTGGGACGCATCAGTGCATTTAACTATACACTGCATATACTGCATATACACTGCATACTGAAGAAAACGAAACTAACACATTGTTAATTAATTGGCGTCGTTTACCGTTGTAATGTGACGTTTTTGGCTACGCGCGCACATTAATACTCCCGACATGTAGGCTATATCACGGGTAATTGGAAGGAAAATACTGAAGTAGGCTTCTCCCCACACGACATCTTATTGTGGAAAAGCCCGCTTTGATTAATGCAATTTTCCTGTGAAGACGCACGCATATCCAGCTCTTGAGACACGTCTCAAGTACCGTACACAGTTCTCCACCTGTATAATAGAAACGTCGCAACAAAATAGAGCATTCATCTGGAAAACGATCGCCGATCAGTTAGACAAAACCGAAATCACAACTTTTTTTTTTTCCTTTCTCTCTTAAGGCTGCACACGCACGGTGAAGGGGACTTGAAGGCCAACCACACGCGCGTCTGTTCACTCGTTTTCCTCGGCGCTGTGTCAAGTTGCATCCTGTGAGCCATTACATAGTGTGCCGATAGGTACTCTCCCCCTACGTGTCTTTCGTTTGCTGCATTTCTCTTTCGGTAGGATGCACAGAAGCACGGAGGCACGTGCATGCGTTTACTGCCTATAGGACGGGGAGGCGGCGGTGCGGACCGAGTGCTGAGTAACAGAGTGCCGAGGCGGCTTAATCCCCGGCTCGATGCCGGCTGTCCTCACGCAATACTCGGTGTGATAAACGGAACCGGTGGAAGAAAACTCTCTGCACAGCCGTGCACGCTTTTGGGGTGCGGTTGAATACGGCGCTAATCGAATCCGCTATAGGAACCATTCCACGTTTGAATTGAATTCTGGGGTTTTACGCGCCAAAACCACGATTTGATTACGAGGAACACCGTAGTGCGGGACCTTGGATTAATTTTGACCACGAAGGGATCTTTAACGCGCCCCAAATGCGCAGGACATGGGCGTTTTTACTTCGCACCCCCATCGAAATGCGGCTGCCGCGGCCGGGATTTGATCCCGCGACAACGTGCTTAGCAGCGCAACACCATATAGTCGCTAAGCCGCTGCGTAGGGTAGTTTCTGCGTGCTCTTGCTCGAAAGGCGCCTATAATATGCAAGGCGGCGTCTCCGTATTAGCGATCCTATCGATAAGAGCCTCTATCTCTTTATTATGTAGAGTAGTCGCTTGCTGGGGAAGGTCGTGCATAACGTATAACGAAGGCGAACCAGCGAAAAGACGCAATGCAATAAGAAGATCTAACGTATACGAGACAAACGAGCGTGTGTCCTGCGCACGGCGTCTTCTTGGATTACGCCTTTTCGTTGGTTCCAGCGAAGTTACTCTGTTTCTTTGGTAGTATGAGCATACAGCCATACTGCTGATGGTCGTGGCTTCTGCCCGGCTCGCGCGCACTAAGCCCAAAGCATCCGTTGCCCCTTCAGAGAGCGCTGGACTGGTGACGTACAAAAAAAAACCGCACACCGCAGCAGCAGAAGCACGAAATGGTGGCGGCGGCTTAAATCGCCAGACAGCTCGACGTAGCTGCATTTACTGCACGGGCGTGACCATAGTTCCCACCGAAATTACAGGAGGCGTCTAAGCCGCTCCGAGCCCTTCTTGCGTCGTGCCAAGCTCCCGCTGTCCATCGGCAAACCAGGCACGGAGAATGGGGAGCGCACGCAATCAATGCCGTTGCGATTACGCGGAACGTGTCTCCGTATTTTATCGTCCCTCTCAAGCAGAAACTGCGCGGAACACGTTCTCGACGCCTTACTTTCGTCGCGGCATCCATGCGTCTATATTACAAGCCGCGCCATTGTCACATATACTGAACAAGGATAATATCCGTACTTAGCTTACACTCTACGTCTCGACGGAAGTAGTTCGATAACACGTTTCATCTGTCGCTGGTTAAGAAACGTCAGATGCAGGAAAGCTGCGTCGTTTCAACGCACCTCGGAGTAACGGAACGCCTGAGGTTTCTGACTGTTACGTTACCTAGAGCCAGGCCAACGGGGCACTGAACATCCTGGCTTAGTAAACAATACGCATGTTGCATGTTGATTGATGTTGGAGTATGCATGTTGATTTTGTAATTAAGAATGCCCGCCGCCCGCGTGGCTATTTGCGCTGAAACTTCCGTTCCGCCCCTACCAGCGTGAAACTACTACTTTACATATCTCTGGTGAGATCCAAGCTCGAGTATGCCTGTTCTGTCTGGTATCCATCCACTGCTACCTTGTCGCATGCTCTCGAAACTTATTTATTACTTACCTATTTATTGAGAAATGTGTCAATAAGCAACTCTACGCGACCCGTAAAGCGGAGTAAAGTTTTTTATCTGTCCCCTCTATCTAGGCCCTTGAATGTGTAGCCTCTCTCCAAAGATAGGCCCTTCCTCCGATGTCGCTATCAGTCACTATGGGCCAGCTTCTCATTTGACAACACACATTCAGCTGTGGTTGGCTGCTCTGATTAACACACCTCAGAGACACGCTCTAGTGCCTCTCCCCACCTCTATACTGTGTACAACTAGAAACCGTTACGGCCAGTTATGTAGACAATATACGTGCCTGAAATTACCATGCATACAAAGCGCGCACGGCGACACAGCAGATATAGTCCTGAAAAGACGGAGAAGAGGTCACTTACAGTTGGCGACGGCTCCACAACAGACGTCGGGTGTCCCCGAAGCTGCATCGGTAAAAAGAAGACCACCAGCGTCGAATCAGTCACAAGTGCAGCAAAAATTAAGCGCGCAGCCGCAAGAGACTGAACTTGGAAGCACTTCCAGATATGGGCCAGCTGGTTGAGCGTATTAATTACTGTCATAAAAGCGCAAAAATCAATAGTAAAGAACGCATAAACGCACAGAGTGAGCATTTTTGTCGTGTACATCACGGTGTCCGTTTATGCGTGTTCTATACAGGGTGTTTCAGCGAACACTTTCAAAAATTCTTAAAGCGTGCCTGTGGCAGATAGCCCAATTCTAGTTAATGAGCTGGTCTACTCGAAGAGGCGGACATTACTTGTACAAAAAATTGAAGCGCATAATCGACTAATCTACAAAAATTCACTAATTAAGTTTTTAACTAATTACCTGATGGCCCATATTGCAATTTACAAATTGTAACCGTGGAGTTCGCAAAGCGGATGCACTTGGAATTAATGCTCAGGATGACACTAGTTTCGAGACAAAAATTCCCGAACTTAGCGGAGAAGTGCATTGGCGTTCCAGTTAATTTTGTGCTTCAATGCATAAAGCGACGTTTTGTTAAGAAATTAACTGGAACGCCAATGCATTTCTCAGCAAAGTTAGGGAATTATTATCTCGAAACTGCTGTCATCCTGAGAATTCGTTCCAAGTGGATCTGCCTTGCGAACTCCACGGCTACAATTTGTAAATTGCAATATGGGCCATCAGATAATTAGTTAAAACTTAATTAGTGAATTTTTGTTAATTAGTCGATTATGCATGTCAATTTTTTGTGTCAAGTAATGTCCGCCTATTCGAGTAGACCAGCTCATTAACTAGAATTGGGCTATCTGCCACAGGCAACCTTAAATAAATTCTGAAAGTGTTCGCTGAAACACCCTGTATATTTTAGTCCTGATGACAGTAACTAAAAGAGGCTGGAATGTCACTCGACAGTCGACTAAACACGCATCACTGCGCTGTCTCAAGAAGTGGCGTCATGAAGTCGACAGTTTGTTGACAATACACGGTGACGCGTGTTCACTCTGGGCATGACAACAAGCAACGACCGCGGGTGGTTGCACTGCGCCGCGACACAGGGCACCGGCCAGTCCGGTTGCCGTTCCAGCGACATACACTCCTCGTGCGTGCAAAGAAAAACACTGCTCACTCGATCTGCACAAAAGCAACCGAATTATGAATCGCGTGCGTTAAAGAGCTGTCGTAAATTCAAACACCTACGAGTGAGAATGTCACAAAGTGCTAAACGTTTTAGCCATAAATGACGTAAGCACACGGCTGTACCACTTATTAAATAAAAATAAACATCCAGTTCAAGTTCACCAAGCTTTGTTACACATATACTATAAGCAGACAGAAAGCTATGGCATCGTGCCAGCGACGTTTTTAAATTTATTATTATTTTAAAACGTTTGTGTTTTGGTAGATTACGTATACGCTCACACTGATTTCTCCTCCAGAAGAGTCGTGCGAGGAAACGGTAGGTACGAGGTAAAGGAAAATGCCGTCAGAACTTAGCTTAACGTGTAACACGAGAACAGGGAAAGTATTAAATTGAATTGAATCGTAAATCAAATTACGGAGTCGAACTTACAAGGAAAGTGGCAGAGCCTAAACGGCATAGCCCTTGCCACTTCACAAGTGTACAAGCTGCAGTTTAGATGAAGAGAGTGATAACGGTTTATACATCTAAAGTGGCTCGTAAGTACACTTCGCGCAGTTGCGTGCCAGGAAAGACAGTGCCCTGCGGCGGTGTCTCGCACAAAAGTCACAGGGTCTCTTATGTTATCCCCTAAGAGGACTTGACGCGAAAGCTCGAGTGCCGATTTATTAAAGACGGACACACGACCTACACATCCCCCTTAATTCGCTTATGCATCCTCTTAATTCGCTTACTCATCCGCTTAATTCGCTTACTCATCCTCTTAATTCGCTTAGTCATCCCCCTTAATTCGCTTAGCGTAATTCGCTTAGTCAGCCCTCTTAATTCCAAAGGTCGAGGGTTCGACTCCCACTCAAGGTCATTGGTTCAAGCGCCTTAATTAATTATATCTTAATTACATGTGCCTTAATTAACTTCGCCTTCATTAACACCAAAGGCCATGGGTTCGAGTGCCTTAATTAACAGTATAGTAATTATATGTGCCTTAATTAACTTCTTAATTACCACCAAAGGTCTAAGGTTCGACTCCCACCAAAGGTCGAAGGTTCGTAGCCTTGATTAACGCCAAACGTCGAGGGTTCGTAGCCTTTTTGTACCTTTCGTGTCACCGACGCGTTTTCGCTCAAGGTCAACTGGCTAATAACACATAAGGCTTTCGCCTTAATAACCCTCCACCAAGTTGCAGGGCAGCCATATATGTGACAGTACAAAAGATGAACTCGCAAAGAGAAGGGCCCCATCGGACGACCGTTACATACCACCGTATTTGCACGAATATAAGGCATTTTTTTCTTTTATTCGTTTTAGATTTCTGATCTCAGAACGCGCCTCGCCATATATTCAGGCTCGTGACACAAATTTAACGCGTTTTTTTTCTTTTTTTAATTAATTAATTTATTTATTTTCGCCTGCTCGCCGTGTTCTCCGTACTTTCCGTGTCCGCTGCCACTTCGCCTTGCACAAGAGCGGCGAGCTGGGAGTTGCACACTGTGCATTTTGAGCAGTCCTCCTTCTCCCGATTTGCAACGCCGTTGGTGCCGCATCAATGCGGTTACGGCGTACTAATCGCAACCTTGAGCAAGACCATCGGCTCTTTGTGCAGGCGCGTCTTGCGAGCGGCCTTCGAAGTCGCGCGGTGCTTCACTGCGCTATCCGTGAAAGGCTTTGCCAAGTTCGATTGAGTCGCGGGCATTTCTGAAATTCTGTTTGTCCAATAACCTTGGTGGTTGTCACGGAGGACGACGCCGTCCTCGCCGACAGTGACAAAGACGTCAGCACTCTCTCGTTCACTTTTTTTTTTCTTCGTTACTGCGAAGGCAGTTCGCAATAACGATCACCAAAGCCCTGCGGGCATCCGCTTTGATGCGTCGTATTATCGTTTATTTGCGGCAAAACTTCGCGTTATAACCTTAATATTTTTATTCTCTTTCTGAGAGACCAAAACTGCCCCATCGCGTTATATTCGTGGTGGCGCGTTATTTAAGTGCGAATACGGTAGTTATCGAGGGGTTAAAAATCCCTTTGAGAATTCGTCTTTAGTGTCGTTGTGTAACAACGCCTTGTGTATACGCTATTCGTCGAGGCCCATCAGCACGAACCACCAATTACCAGACCCACCTTGCCACAGTGGTTGGTTCTTTGTGCTCAAGCTCCTTTATACCAACCGCGCGCAGATTTTCGCCCGTTCGCGCATGCGCATACAATACGTACTCCGGTGCGGACGCTGTGCCTCAAGAACTGCTTTCCCCGGATGAAGTCCATGTAGTCGTTGAAGAACACCAGCGGTCCGCACATGAGCGTGTGGTAGTGCAGGACGTAGCTGTAGAACTCCAGCGGACTCGGCATCCGGCTGCGATGCGGAGAACCAATTAAGTCAGACGTGCGCGAACGGAAACAACTAACCAACCAACACAAAGCATTTCGCTATGCCTCAGTGGAGTCGCCTGCGCATTCTGCGTATAAGCCGCGTTTATGAGCAACCGCCGCGGTGCCACCAAGACACGCTTCCGTTGCCTCTGATCGTGCATAACACATTCTGTGTCACAATAACTTGGCACTGCAGTGGACGCTATACGGTTGATGTCAGCCAATCCCGAGTGCGATCACGCCAATACACGCGTTCCTATATACGGAGGACATCCCGCCGGGTCACACCGCTCTGCTGGCTGTATATCGAGCGCGAAAGCCCGGTTGGCATTCACTCCGCTGCCACGTTTACTGCGAAATAGGGCTCAGTTGTGCTCAACGTGCATGTGATTTCATTTTAAACGCGCCGTTGTTGGTACACAACAGTGCACCAACGTGCACCGAATTACCGTGCATTAAGTTTATTTATGTCGTCTTTCTTCTTGCAAGCGGATCGGAAACACCGCACGTTCGGCAGCGCGCTTTCAGTGTGAAATATCGATTGAATCTGGATGCCCAGTGCCATTAAAATGAGGCGAAGAAGGCGGTGTAATGAAACCGCGGGCGGGAATCGCGTAGCAGTGTGTTTATGCCCAAGCGTATACACTGAGAACATTAATGAGTTCAAACGGTCTAAGGCGTATTAAGTGCCACGTCAGCTCTTGGGTTGCAATGAAACTATGCTTCTATTTATTTTATTTTATTTTATTTTGTTTGCCTCTTTAGTATTATGCAGTGGGAGAGGGAGACGACTGATAAATACAAGCAGGTCAATAACAATCAAGGCAATTGCGACAACCAGCAAACAGTGGCAAAACAAAACAACATCGTCCCAGCGATGACCAAACCGCAACTTGGTCCAATGACGACCACAGTCTAAATCGGGCTTTAACAATTGCGTGTGGCACCGCTAAAGGCACGAAGGAGCACCCGTGACTCGCATGCTTCCATCGTCTTAACAAGTGCCCTCGTGCACTTCCGTTCGTGATCCTGCAGGGAAACTAATTTCATCGAGCTGCACTATAACTAGCCAAGCGTCGAGCCATTCTATATAGCAGAGCGAACGCACGTGCAAAGTACAAGTATTTGTCGGCCATGGAAAGGCGGGCGAGCGCTGCTTTGACATTAGACAGTTTTAGTACTGCGTACGTTGCATACGCAACGGCGTTGTGTACGTAAGATCGCTACGTTCGGCAAAGTGCGCATGTGCAGAACGCAACACGAACGGTACGTGATGCGTGTATACGCGGCAGCTGCGTACACACGCATCCAATTCTTGCGCACGTACCTGATGGGGAGCCTCACGTGCTGCCCTCGTGGTTCTCATTTGTTCGGAAGAGCGCGAGACAAAAGAGTAAAAAAAAAAAGAGAGCGAGAGACAAAAGGGAGCAGTAGGTTTACGTACGTAGGCGTTTCCTTGTACTAAAAGCGCTGTCGTGACACGCGCTGCCGCGTTCCGCAAAGCGCTTGCGTGCTGCGTACGTATCATCATGCCGCAGTACTAAAACTTTCTATATTACTACGCCGAAGCGCAACGGCGCAGAAATCGAGTCACATCTTATCCGCCGTTGTCTTAACAAACACCTGTACTTAATGAACCTAACCGCGTTTTGTGCACAGTTCGGTGCACGCGAATGTTTTGTCTGCATACTAAGCTGATGTTACGCTGTTGCTTTGGCGTTTGCGTGAAAATAAAGAAAAAAAGGAAAAGAGGGCTTAGCAGGTAGAAGGAACAAACAGCCAGGCTAAAGTTTGTTCACTCACTATACTTTCACGAGACTCGAATTTCGCCAGAACAACACATTGTCAAGGACACTACTACGGCATCCCGTCACAACAACACCGATAGTGTCAGGCCTGTTTTCGCACACAAATAAACCTGTTATAGCATTGCTTTTTTTGTGTGCTGGGCCGATATTCAAACGTGTTGCAAACTTGTACTGTATCCATTGAGGTGGCCGTTCATAACGGCCGTCCGGCTGAGCAAAGTTGGCTGACAAGGTCATCTTGTGGGCAGGAAAAAAAAACTGCAAGTTCTTCAGTTTCTTTCCTGCTTTAGCCTTGCCACACTCCTCCACTGATCTAATTCAAAGGCATCGGTGTCAGAAGTACGGGGACATTCCACACATTCCGTGTTTTACTGCCAAGCGCTTCAAAACCCCGATGCCGTTCCAGCGAACGCGCTGCTGAAGTAGAAGCTTTGTCGAACTGGTACAAGATACTAGGGATTTCAAAAGCAGCTCAAACAACGTATGCCAATGAACAATAATAATAATAATAATAATAATAATAATAATAATAATAATAATAATAATAATAATAATAATAATAATAATAATAATAATAATAATAATAATAATAATAATAAATGACGTTAATTCAATAAAAACAGCAATTGAGACTTGTTGCTCGTGTCGTCCATTTCTCCCTTCTCATGCACGTGTTTTGCACGCAAAACCCACAGTATGAATAAGTATCAAGTGACTGTCTGTACAATAGCGGTAAAAATAAAGAAAGGGTGGGGAGAGAGAGAGAACTAGGCCGTTTTAGTGCTGCCACTGTGGACGGCCGGCCTGTGCGTTGTTGTGTCTGGCGGTCCTTCGGGACACAGGAGGCCGGCGCCGACTCAGACGCGCCAACCTGGCGCCCCTTTCTCGCGGCCGAGAATTGTCACCTGGGACTGAGGGATTAGCACTTGGTCTCCGGGCTACCTCATGCGTGGCTAAACGGCAGCGTCGCCCCTTGGCGCGGTCCCGTGAATTACCAGCGCCGCCCGAACCACGACGACGCTACGCCGACTGCTGCCTTTCGAGACAGCCACCGCCCTACCTGATTCCGCGAACTGACCGCTATGGAGAGGCGAATCTTGAAAGGGGCCCGTGTCTGTCAATCCAGGGGGAACGACATCAACGTTCGGTTCCCAAGGTGTCAACCGCTGCCTGTGTTCGGGGGCGACCTAGCAAGATTGGAGGCGGAGCCCGGCGGGAAACGACGACACATCACGTGCGGGATATGGCCACCTGATCCAAGATGCTGATTGGCTAAAAAAACTACAGTGTATTCCCTCGTCGAGTGAAAGAGGGAAACGGAAGGGATAAAACAGAGGCTTGACCATGTAGAGAGACGCTTTACCATGTAAAGAGGCTTGACCATGTAGAGACGCTCGACCATGTAGAACGCTCGGAGGTGTAAACGCTACTACATGCAAAGATGTTAGCACGTAGACGGCTCCAATATCATGGAGCCCATCTTGTAATATACCATGTACAGTGTATATAAAACAGTTTTATAATCTCCCTGGATATCTCCTCCTCTTGGCACCTGGCACGGCACCATACATGGAACCTTCGTGGACGCACGGAACCATCAACATTCGCAACAGCGTTTGCCACAGTACTGTCTTCCTCGTCCCGTAAACAATTACTAAAGACGTTGACATAGAAGTAATGTTCTTTTAGAAAAACTTGGCGTGTCCAGCGAGTTTACAATACGAAAACGAGGAAAAAAAGAAAACTCCTATAGTGACGATGTCGTTTACTGCGTCGCTGTGTTACTCGGTGTGATATCGAATCAAACTAACCTACGCATATTCGTTGAAATGGCGACGAATTGAGATCGCCATTCGACCACGCCGTTCAGAATTTAGCTTTGCTCAACTTTTTATTTTTCTAAAATACCACTACACTCTGTCTAGAGCCTAGGCTGTAATAAACTACATACCTAAATCGGCTTTGGTATCACTTAGCTAAAACCGATCTCTTTTGTTCACAATTCAGCTCACTCTCATGAGGCATATATAAATATATAACCGCTAATATAATTTGGTTGTTTTTATCGGTGTATGTGCTTTTGTGATTTGTTTAGTTTTTGTTTTTCGTAGAAAAGAGGTGTTGATTCAAGTAAATGTGAAATTCCTCTGCTGCTTGCACCCATGAGTGTTCACAGCATTGAATAATTATTTATTTCATGGTCAGCGCCATACGCGTGCAGTGGCGGAAACAACAAATATCAAGCGATCACGGCCGTACATGTACGGCGGCGCAAAGGCACGTTTAAAAAAGACGCACTTTTTCAGAACGAAGCAGAGGTACTGCAACCTCCAGGGTTAGTTGACTATTTGTCACCACCCCGTTCCAAAGGGGCCAATAAATAATAATAATAATAATAATAATAATAATAATAATAATAAATAATAATAATAAACCTTCCGTGACTTCTAAATAAATTCTGACTGTGCTGCCATCCCTCGGTTTCCGCCAAAAATGATTTTTCCTTCCCTCTACGGTGGCTGCCACGGTGCAACCGCGGTATACATCATCATCATCATCATCGTCGTCGTCGTCGTCGTCGTCGTCGTCGTCGTCAGCCTATATTTATTTCTACTGCAGGACGAAGGCCTCTCCCTGTGATCTCCAATTACCCCCGTCTTGCGCTAGCTGATTCCAACTTGCGCCTGCAAATTTCCTAACTTCATCATCCCACCTGGTTTTCTGTCATCCTCGACTGTGCTTCCTTTCTCTTAGTATCCAGTCTGTAACCCTAATGGTCCACCGGTTATCCATCCTACGCATTACATGGCCTGCCCAGCACCATTTCTTCCGCTTAATGTCAATTAGAATATCGGCTATCCCCGTTTGTTCTCTGATCCACACCGCTCTCTTCCTGTCTCTTAACGTTACTCCTAAGATTATTTTATTGCGATAGCAATTATATGGACACTCAAAAGCAGATTTCTGCCGTCGGCGTCGCCGTCGCCGTCGCCGTCGCCGTGAGGTTCTGTATGACGTCATTTGGAGAAGAAATCGTCGCCGAACGCTGTATGTGCGAGTGAAAGGGCGCGAGGGGCGCGTCTTTCACGGGGAGCGAACGCACGGCGGAGAACAAACGCGCGTTCTGCGCCGTGCTCGCTTAAGGGCTGCAGAAGTAGGCGTCTCTTTTCTCCTTTACGAGCAAACGCACCTTCTTCCGACGCGCGAGAAGCCGTGGGGGAGGGGGAGGGAAGGGAGGCGACGTTTACCTGCGGCACCAAGTGCCTATTTATATCACAGGCTCCGGCAACAGTCACCAACGCCGCACGCATTTTGAGCGAACGCGGGCCAAACGCCGATGGCGTCGACAACAGTTCTGCGTGTTGCCGATGCTGCTGCATGTCCAAGCTTATACAGCTGATAAAGCTAATATCATTACTCCGTATAGCTCTCTACAAGTTTGCTATCGCAATTGATGCTTCGCCTTTCAGGTGAAACTGCGACCACTTTTTCCGTTCCATCGCTCTTTGTGCGGTCCTTAACTTGTTCTCGAGCTTCTTTGTTAACCTCCAAGTTTCTGTCCCATATGTTAGCACCGGTAGAATGCATGATTGTACACTTTTCTTTTCAACGACAGTGCTAAGCTCCCAGTCAGGATTTGGCAATGCGCCTGCCGTATGCAACCGCGGTATAGTTCGGAATTATTCCCGCTTTACCTATATACAGTTTAATGCAGCGTGCTTACGCCAACGCTTGCGCACTTCTTAATGGGTATCCTCGCGCGCGCTGTTTGAACTAAGGCCGTCGTGAAAGGTGATTTTTATCTCGTCTCTTATCACTGAAAGCGTTACCGCGATATGCTCGTCCACATGGCTCTTCCGTAGGCGTCCGATTACTTTGCTTATACGGGAAGCCTGGCGCTCGCAAACCGGTGATACCGCCACGCGTGTATCTCTTTTTGCGAGGCGCGCGAGGAGTGATGTAATGTAGTCTAGCTACCTATAACACTTGATTACTGCAAGTTGCTCACTCGCTTCGTTTTTATGACGGACACGCACCACTGCATAAACTTTCTTGCGGGCGCATCACATGGCATGCCTCGAATTCTCTAACGATCCGCTTCATTTTATATTCTTATGGCCTTCGCGAACGTGGCTCGGATGCCGCCGCATTGCCGTCTTTTCTGGGATCGCACCATTGGCACGACATACGATAAAAAAGGGAAAACGAAATGAACTGTTTAAACATTCCTGGGTATTACGTGCCAAAACCACGATATGATTATGAGGCACGCCGTAACGGAGGACTCCTTTGAATTTTGATCACCTGCGGTTCCTTAACGTGCACCCAATGTACGTTAGAGGGGGATTTTTCATTTCGCCTCCATAGAAATGCGGCCGCCGAGGTCGGAATTTGATCCGCGTGCCATCAGGCTACGCATGCCAGAGTCACTATACTCCACCACGGCAGGTAAATGGAATGTTAGCTCAGTCGTAACACTAAACGAATGGATCCTTCCAAGAGGGACCCTTGCCCACCGTAGAGTTAATGTACGACTGCTTGCTGCTACCTGTTGATGTTTGTTAATGAAAAAAGAATATATATATATATATATATATATATATATATATATATATATATATATATATATATATAATTCGGACCCTAGTTATGTAAAACCCATTTTAAAATAAGCATAAGTTGCGTGAATTTCGTTACATTCTTAAAGAAACTAGTTTATCATCTATTCAATTAATAAATCATGAATAAAACTGCACACATTAATTTTTTGTAAATTACTCGAAGCGGCCTACATTACTTGTACGAAAAATCGAAATGCATATTAACAAAACTTCACTAACCTTTTTAATAATTTACTATACTGCATGCACAGTCTGCAAGGTATACGTCCACTTGAAACGACTCCTAAAGATCGCACGGGTTTTCAGATATGCGCCATTAAACTTGTGGTAAAGTGCATTATTGTTCCACTTACTTTTTTAACAAACCGCAGTTTTATGCACTCAAAGACAAAGTCAACTGGAACGCCCATGTATTTTGCCGCACTGTTTGGGAATAAATATCTCGAAACTGGCGTCATCCTGAAAATTCGTTCCAAGTGGATACGCCTTGGGGACTCATCGGCTGCAATTCTCAAATTACAGTACAGTATGTGCCGTAAAGTAGTTAATTAAAAAGTATATTAGTGAGTACCTTAATTAGTCTGTTACCCATTTCGATTTCTCTTGCAAGTAATGTCTGCCTCTTTTAGTAATCCAGCTACATGACTAAAATTGTGCTACCTTCCATGGGATAATTTTTTTAATTCTGTATGATAAAACATTATTTAAAAAACAAAAACGCCCGGCATATATCTAGATATATTCTTGTATATTTTAATTGATTATCGTATCAGCAACACGTTAGAGCCCACGAGGAAATGAGACCGTCAATGCTATCATCAATTTCGGTGCAAATACAATTAGGTCACGCCGGGCTTCGTTTACTTCTTGTTCGTCTGGCGCGTCGGAACGATCTGGCGACGTTTTGGTCGAGCCCGGCTTTTCGTAAACAAAATCTAGGCCACTCGCTGCAGCTATCGATTCGCTCGAAATAACTGGGCAGCACGCTGTCTAAGCGGTATATCAAAAGCGACAGCAAAACATAAAAAAAAGAAAACGACAAGGCGCGAGCACGGGGAAATGCAAAAGTCGAATAAATCACAAACGGACGAACTGACCTGCATATACATACATACTTGCATACATATACTTTCTCTCTTTTTTTTCCCCTTAGACGAAAATTGACAGGCGGCAACTCTCATCCGCGTTTTTCTCTATCCGTTAACATAAGCGCCCTGTGTGTTTAAATAAAGTAATCAAACTTTTACAACATTGCGCAATAACGTCCAGCTGTTTTCAAACGCGTGATCGTCAGTATTAAAAGATTGAACAGTTCTGGTTCAAAGAACTTACCTATGTGCGAGTAATGAGCGAAACGAGTTTCGCAAGACCGATAACGATTCGTGAAAGGAAAAGCCGACACCGATCATTAAGCACACGAGGCTGTCTCGGGGATGCAAACTTTTTCGGTTCACGCCCATTTGTAATCCAGCGTTCCCACCTTCTCGGTGAACACATCGTAGGACCGAAACGTTCAGCGGTGCCCTCCTCTTCCGATGGCAACATTAGAGCAAGAAAAATTCCCAGTAACCGCTCTAAGCAACGCGCCTAAACAAGAGGAGGGCGTGCATGGTGGCTAACAAGGGAGTGGAATATACCGCGGCGTATACGACGCAACTGTCTCGCTCGATGCATATACTCCTAACTATTCGAAGGAAGAAGAGGAGCAATCAGTGCTCGGTGTTCCCAGGCGGCTTCCCTCCCAATGTATGACCGAGCCCAGTGCTGCTTCCCTTTAGCACGACATAGCCCTTAGAAAAAAAATAAAGTCAAAAAGGGACAAAAAAAAATAGGGGCAGCTTCACACAAGGGGTGCGAAAACTGGGCAAACAGCGGAGCTGGCAACCCCACCTAGCTTTATCTCGGTTCGGCCAAGTTCCTGCGAGGTTATACTCCGAGACTCGGCCACGTTTTGCGCAAGATCATCCCGGAATCATCGACAGCCCAAGGAGCAACGAACACTCGGGTCATTAAAGCATCTGGACGCTTCTGGACGCTGAAACGCTTTTGCTCGGTTTCGCGGGCCCGTAACTCCGGATCTTCTGCGAATCACCGACGTTTCGGCGGCGCGATACTTGGGACCGGACCGAAGTCGTCTCACTCGCTCTCGAGCAGCGGCGCAGTGGCTTTCACTCCGCGCTTCCTCTGCTTCGGGAGTGACGCTCTTCTTCGGCCGCCCCATCTTCGCGGCGATGTGCTCGGCGCGCTGACGGCGGGGCTTTGGTGTCGCCGCGGCGGCGACGCGGAGCTATATATCCCGTGGGTCGGCGCAGTGGACGTCGCGGCTTAGCTCCGTGTCTGCGTAGCCACGGCAACCACTCCACACTCCACACGACGCGCTGACGTCATGGCTCGGCAAAGCTAAGGAGACGCGATGCGGCGCGCGCGATGACGTCACCGCTCGCGCAGCTGTGGCGAGGCTCGGCGCGGTCGGCGTAGCTGGGGCGCAGCGTTGCTAGGCTAAGCATGGTGACGTCATCGCCAGGCGGAGGTTTTGCGGCGTATACTCTACGGACCATCCTCGAGCTTAAACAGCTTTTCTAGTTCACAGGGGTATGTGCTATTGCTCTTGGATCCTTTCTGCACATCCTCCAGGATCGGCCCACAATTTTTGTTCGCACTACGCGGCCTAACTAAGAGCTTAAACAGCTCCGCTGTTCATTTTGTGCAGCGCCTGCCACATTTGTCTAGAACACGGGGTTGATGCACTTCGGAGTACGGCGTCGGTCACGTTCAGAAGCAGCCTGTTCAACCCACGTTCCTTCTTACATGACCGCTTTATCCTAACTTATCTGCCTTATATCTTGAGCGGCCGCACTCTGTGAGCATGCGCTGCCAGAGGGCAGGCTGCGGCCGTCGACGTCTCTCGCTGTCAGACGAAGGAGGTTAATTACTACGGCGGCAATAAGAAACGCCCTATCTTCGCAGCCAGGTGATCGCTGGAACCGCATGGCAGGGAATATCTCCTACAGGCGCCAATTATTTCTGTCAGTTGAGCATTTAGTTTCACCGCATTTCTTGAAACTTCAGAATCACAAAACCACGTACGGCTGCAGAACGCATTGAGAATTTTCCATTTTCAATGTGGACTCCATACGAGAAGTGTCCGCATAAACGTCAGATACGAGGTCATCGACTCTTTCATGTCCAGCATATTCGTAAAGCAGCTATACAGCCCATTGAAAAATATTCCCGACGTAAAACACTGCGACAAACTATGAAAGAAGTGAATCCACTACATGACGACACAGCGGCACCGAGATCAAACATCTCGGGGGTGCTTTAACGTGCACCTAAAACGAAGTACACACGAGCGTTCTTGCATTTCTCCCCCATAGAAATGCTGTCGCCGCGGCAGGGATCGAACTCGCGATATTGTGCTTGGCAGCGCAACGCTACCTGCACCTTCACTGTGGCATAATCCTATGGACAAAAAAAAAACTGCCTATATATTACGCCGCTTTCTCGGGCACAACAACAACAAAATGAATCCTAGGCACTCGTAGTTAGCAAAGCCAAGTAAACAATACTTCCAACCAGAAACGCTCCGTTTCCTTTATCAGCCAATTAGCCATTTCGAGCACTCGTTTTTAACAGGCGGCAGTCGACGTGTTTCATTTCGTCGCCTACACGTGGCGGGTCATTCGTAAGCAGCACTCTTCGGTCGGTTCGCGCGATCGCCTCGAATTCCGTTCGCAGCCGACAGGCTAAAACAACAAGAGAGCCCGTTCAGCCACGCTGCTGTCCGCTGTCAGTATACAGTCAACGGCGGCGCCAGAGCACGTGGACTACAGGCCAGAATAAACAGCAAATTATGAGCGCGCGCTATTTACGGCACGAGGAAAGAGACTGAGCAAGACGCCACAAGCATGCACGGCAGGGCCGTAAGCATTTCAGGAACACAGCAGTGCCGTCGAGCCTGCAAAAACAAGTGCGTTTATCTTTAACACACCTGACGGCCGCGGCGCGCTCTACCTAAACCCAGATGTTTAAGAATCGGCTGATAAAGAAATAATAATAATAATAATAATAATAATAATAATAATAATAATAATAATAATAATAATAATAATAATAATAATAGTTGTTGTTGTTGTTGTTGTTGTTGTTGTTGTTGTTGTTGTTGTTGTTGTTGTTGTTGTTGTGTTGTTGTGTTGTTGTTGTTGTTGTTGTTGTTGTTGTTGTTGTTGTTGTTGTTGTTGTTGTTGTTGTTGTTGTTGTTGTTGTTGTTTCATACTATTATTTGCGGGCTCAGCAAAGCTTCTGACGTAGTCAGCCACTCACTGCTTCTGGTTAAGCTTACGCACTTTCGTGTCTATACTCTCCAGTTGTCCATCTCTTGGACAGCTATCTTCTTGATGTCCTGTTCTGTTAATGCTAAATGGCTAAACGTTTTCTTTGTACAAGGCAATTAGCTGTGTCCCTCGAGGGTCAGTATCGGGACCACTCCTTTTCATAATTTTTGTTTGTGACGTTTCTTCCACTATTCGGCATTCCTCTTTCCTTAAATATACCGACGAACATCAAGATTTTTAAGGAAATTTGGTCGCAGTGTTGTTGCCGCCAAATAAATAATATAATCAATCAATCAATCAATCAATCAATAATGTTTATTTAACGTGCCCAGGAACAGCCCTAAGGTCTGAGTGCTGGCGCACGCATACATTACAAACCAAAAACAAAACACTGCAGGGGAAAATCATTAAAAAATAAATGAATAAAAATAAAGATTGTGAAAAGAAGAGAGTACGGACAAAAGAGCGCAAAGTAAATACAAAAAAAAGGAGGAGAAGGGCACTTGAAGAATTCATGAAATTATAACACAAGGCAGAGCTCGGAAAAGAACGATGACAAGGAGTTATGAAAGATATCAAGTTCACGAAAGCAAGCGTTATAAAGATTCTGTATCCCGTGGACAGTTGAGTGTTCGTGATGACAGGCAGGAACATGAAAAGGTCTATGTTCTCTGGTGATCTTGCGTGGGATACGAAACATAACACAGCTGAGAAGTTCGGGACACGTGAGGTTACCGTGAAGGAGTTTGAAGAGAAACAGAAGGTCAGCGCGATTACGTCAGTCGCGAAGTGAGGGCAATGCCAACAATCCAGCAGTGCTAGTACAGGGTGCAATGTCCAGGTTGGCAAAGCGGTGATTATATATGCTTAGAAACTACTTCTGGACACGATCTATAATGTCACTGTTGGATCTAGAAGAGCCATTACAGACGACCGACGCATATTCGAGTTGAGGAATACAGATGGTTGTGTACAATTTGCGGAACTGTGTAGGAGACTTGAATTCCCTCAATAGTCTGCATACTGAACCAAGAGAGCGCATACCCCGCATTGCAACACGTTTGGTGTGAGCCGAAAAGTGTAAGGTTGCATCAAAGAGTACACCAAGATCATTGATCTCGCAGACCTTACACAACGGCACAGAATCTACAGAATAAGAAAAAGAAATACTTGCTGTTTTGCGTGTGAAAGTCATGACTTTGTTCTTAGCAGCATTCAAGGTAAGGTAGGTATCTGCACCATTTAGAAAAGGACAACAGGTCAGACTGCAGGGCGCGACAGTCATCAACAGTGTGAATTTTCTTTAAAATTTTGATGCCATCGGCATATAGAAGGAAAGAAGAGTTCCGAATAACAGAAAGAACGTCATTAATAAAAAATTTTAAAAAGGAGTGGTCCTATACTGACTGACCCTTGAGGGACGCCGCTAGTTGCCATGTAAGAAGAAGACGTTTGGCCATTGACGGTAATACCCACGAAACACAAAACGTCTTGAAAACTTCTCGGAACGGCTACAAACGACTATAGACGTCTTGGTCTACGCGAATACGTTAAACAGATGTTGTCGGAAACATTAGGTAGCAGGAAGTACGGTTAATCAAATATGCTATTGTGTTTCAGCTGTGGTAACAGCCCACCTCTGGCGTCACCGGAGTATACTTTGGTGAACGCCTTGAGAGCGTGTAACTCAAGAACTTTTTTAGATGTTTTTCTCGGAAAATGTGCGACATGCTTGGGCATGCGCGTGATGAAGAAATAAACTTTATTTAAAGTGCCGGCACTTTGCTTTTAGTGGCCTCAGGTGTCGGTTCGAAGTCCTTGGACTCGGGCGGCATCTTCGGCTTGCCGGACGGCCCGTGCGCGTGAAAGTGAAAAAGATTTAAAATGCGCGTGCCCGACGCGCAGCGTTACATTCCGTGCGACTTTAACAAGCCATATGCAATCCGTTAACGTCGCATCATATAGCCTTTCGCTGCTTTCCCCCTTTGGGTGAACAATCAGAAAAAGCCTGCGGGGTTCTTTGATTCCTTTCCGATTTTTTCACTCGATGAGTCTGTCACGACAGTCAAAGTTTAGAAACAAAATGTCACAGTTTCGCCCTAAGGGCGAAGCAATGAATGCGATAGCAACACAGCAATGTCATACGAAGTAAGGTGAGCGGCTTTGGTAGCAATATGAATTGTAGTAAACATGAGCTAAGCAGGTGTGCTGCGGCGCAAGTAGACCGACATGAAGAGAGACTCGATGACCACGAGAAGGCGCGTGTGAAACGGCGGTGTTGATGAGAAGCGCTTCCCGTGGGCAGCACGTGCGAAGGGACACACCTGTAGCGCTGCAATGCCGATCCGGGCAGCATTACATGTGTAGCGTGCGTTGGAAAATGTGGCCCGACTATTACTAACTGAATGAACAAGCGTGGTGTGAGCGCGCACAAACAAACATGAATAGATCACACTGAATGACTGCAGACGACTGTCAAAACGCTGGCAGCAAGCGCATACGCTGCAGCGGGCAAAGGTACGTGCGGTCTATCGCTTCAACAGAAACTGAGCAGCGAATGCACAGTGCATAAAGGTCAGAGCCGTGTGGAGATAAGAGACGGTGCGGGCGAGGGACGAGCGCGGTTGGTGGCAGAGTAAAGTGCGCCCCCCCCCCCCCCCCCGCTCCCTCCGGCGCTGGCTTCCCGCTTCCTTGCTTGCGCGTGGGAGAGATAAGAGACGGTGCGGGCGAGCGACGAGAAGGGTTGTTGGCAGAGTAGTAGTGCCCCCCCCCCCCCCCCCCCCCCCCGCTCCCTCCGGCGCTGGCTCCCCGCTTCCTTGCTTGCGCGTGGGAGATTGAGTGCGTTCGCTCTCCGTGATAGCGCGCGTCCCCGCACGCTTACGCTCGGGCATAATACGGCGCGCGGCGAAGATTTTATCTATACGGAACCTCACGGCGACGACGACGGCGACGCAGAAATCCGGTTGAAGTGTCCATATAATTGCTATCGCAATAAAAATAAAACGGCCGGGCGCACACGTGCGCGCCCGTTCAGCGTCCTTATCAGAGCCGTGCCTTCCTTTCCCTTTGCGTGAACAAGCGGTGAAAAAGCCGGAATTGCGATATCAGCTATCGTCACCAACAGATCTGGCCGCGCGCAGTCGCAAACGTGGAGCGTTTAAGCGAACTGCTATCTGCTCTTGGACCGCAACAGGGGGGCGCGCTGAAGTTTCCGCGAGCGATTCAAAGGGCCGTGATCATGCTCGCAAGCGCTCGCTCGCCAGTGATCATGCTTCTCATCCCAAGTATTTTGCTCACGTTCAAGCCTTGATCAGCGCCTGCAGATATGGTGCAGTTCCTTAAGGTACAGTCAACCACAAAAGTTTGCGGACCACGCGAGCGCGTGCCAGACTGCCTATCCGCGCCACCTAGCGGTACGCCACCTAGCGGCGACAGGGGCGCTCTCCCGGATATGAGCCCTCTTGGTACTCGCCTGCCTGTTAATTTTTTATTCCCGTGCATGACATTGTTAGTTCGTTGTGTTGACGCAGAGCGCTGTCTGCGATAAGACCGCCACATATCTGGCTTGATAGCAGTATCGGAGCAATCACTGCAACCTTTGTCGACTGGTGTGCCAGTGGGTAGATAAGTTTCACGAAGCGCTGCGACGATTTTTTTACGCGACGTTTACTGGCGCACTTTGGTTGGCAGCATCTTGGTCCAATGAGTGTTGCTGCTTCTGCGTCTTGAGAGAAAGGGTAGGGAGGTGTTTCACTGTCATCAAAAATAAAGAAAAAGCGGATGCATAGAAAATTTTCTTTCACACATAGGCGCATCTTCGCATCAGTCGCTGAAAACGTAGTAGACTTGCTTCAGGCCACGTGGTGATTGCCTATTTGGAAAGATGCCGCTGCGTGTTCCACTTGACGAAAGAAGGCACATTGTGCGTTTATTTATAGAGGGAATACCTCAGCGCGAAATCTGCCGCCGAACCAACAGGAGCCGGACTGCCGTGAATAGGATTATTCAAGCTTTCCGCGACGATGACAGATTCACAGATATGGAGCGCAGTGGGCGTCCAAGGGCCACGACTGAGGAAGAGGACCGCCTGATTACGGCCGCCATCGTGGCTGATCCTTTTCAAAGTGCAGAGGATATCCGAGAAGCGCTCTCGCTCACGGTATCGTCTGAGACTGTAAGAAGAAGGCTGAGTGAGCTTGGCCTGCAGTCTTTCGTAGCAGCACAGAAGCCCTGCCTCTCAGACAGCCAGCTACAAGAACGACTCATGTTCGCTACAGCAATGAAAGATTGGACAACAGAGAAATGGGGCGATGTCATCTTTAGCGACGAGTCAACTTTTTCCACGCGCTGGGACCAACGGAAGCGGGTTTGGCGTCCACTAAACTGCAGGTGTGTTTACAGTGTATTGGCAGTTAATTCACGAAGCTAATTCTGCATCACAACATGTTTCACGTAAAATGAGCTTTTGGACATTACGAGATTTTTCTGTAGTGGTATTATGTTGAAAACATTAACGATTGTTTCATAGTACTACTTACTCTGAAGCTAATTAAAAGCTGCCAGTGGGTCTTTCAGTACTATCTAATGATGTTTGCACGTTTTCTATTGCAACTCTATAACAGCATTATAAAGTTCATACGCAAGAGGAATCACAACATTTTTAGACGCGCCGCTGGAACCCAATTGTATGCTATTTCTTGCAGATATCTGCCTAATTACACACAGAGTGTTCTATCCAGTGGACGGTGTTCCGTGAGCGTGTGGGGAGCAATCAGCAAAGATGGCCTTGGTCCCCTTGTGCGTCTGGAAGGGCCCTTCACTGCGTCACGGTACTGCGACGTCATCACTAGACACCTCGTTCCGTATGCGCTGGACGGTCCCTTCAGCGACGGCTGCTATTTTTTTCAACACGACCGCAGCCCGATCCATAAAGCACGTATCGTCCAGTCATTGCTAGAAGAACATGCTGTTTGCCAGCTTGAGTGGCCTCCATGTGGCGCCGACTTGAATCCCATAGAAAATGTCTGGGGCATGTTGAAGAAACGGCTGTCCACACGAGCCAACCGCGGCCGCACGGCCGATACGCTGTGGCAAGCGATCGCACAAGAATGGGAAAGCCTGCGCGGTCGACCGGAGATTACTGAATCTTTGTACGAGTCGATGCCCACACGCATCAATAAGGTGCTAGAAAACGGCGGACATTTCACTTCCTACTAGATCATTGAGAGACCTATGTTTCATGACACTTCTGTAAATGTCTTGTGAATAAATTCATCCCCTTCAGACACGAATTATGATGCACTGTCTGCAAATGCGTCAAATGCGCATGGCATCATTTCAAGACGCTCACTATTACATTCCAAGAAAGAAGACGAAGCAATGTGCTGTTTTGTGCGAGTTTCAGTAAAAAAAATTAATTAGCGTATAACTCATTATCTAATTATTCTGAAATCCGTCAGCTTCAATGCTTGCATAAAAAGAATCAACTATTAGGCCCGAAACGCATGCACACTTGCTTTTTCGGTTGTATTCGTGTCGACCGGAGAAAAAAAAATACTCTTGACGTTGGTCTTGGAACGCGGCACGTCGAACGATTGTCTAACATGGTAGTGTCTCCAGCAAAGTGATCATCTGCAGCAATACGCAGGACAATGAAGTTAACTGACCGCTAGTTGTCCCATCAGGAAGCGGACACGAATGTGCACACTGAGTTTTAGGTCATTTGAAGAAACACGTGGCGTGGGACGCGCCTCCGAAGTTCGAGTCCCCAAACGAGGACGCCGTGTCGCAAAGGGTTATAAAAAGAGTCATCGCACCCGATTATTTCTTATTTTTCTAAATGTAACCACTATAGCAGCGCGGTGGTTCGGGCTTTGCGCAGCAAAACCTGGGCGCAGGCGATCAAATCCCGGCCGCTACTGTCACTTAGCGATGGGGGAGGAACGGAAAAATTCTGCCTACTGACTAAGCATCTGTGTCCCATGGCTGCCTCACCGCTCACTCACGCACTCACGAAAAAAAAAAAAAAACAGCGTGGCTACGCGAAAATAGAACTGATAACAGCCGAAGAATACGCTGTCTGATTACTTGTACTGATATTCTGCTCTCAAAATATAAGCAAGTAGCCCTGGCTAACAAAGAGCGCGTCACGTTGAAAGAGATAGGTAGAAAATATTTGCGCACAGTGCGAAAATAGACAGGCCATAGATTTAAGGAGGGATGCGTCTTCAACGTAGCGCTGCTGTCGATCGCTGGTGACGTAGCGGAAGTGTCGCGAAGAGGCTCTTGACCACGCGCTCGCGTGGTCCGCAAACTTTTGTGGTTGACTGTACGTATACGTTTACCTGCTACAACTTGCACGCCACTTTTGTTTTGGCGGGCCCGTGCTGGCGCAAAGTTCATACTCGAATATATTGCATACACGGTATGTAGCAGAACGTTCTTTTGTGATCTGGGAGGTAAAGCCGGAGTTTCACATAATTGGTTGAATGATTACAGAAATTCTAGCTGCGTGTGGCCCTTAAGATGGCAGCAGCGTGCTGCATTGCGTAGTATACCGGGACTTTGCTCTCTTGGCTTCTCCTCTGTGTAGCTTCCAGCACGCTAGCAGGCAGGAAAATAGTCTTGCATTGGTGTGTTAACTTGACTTATAATTAGAGGATTGGAAAACTTTTTGCGGCATGAGATTCGTGAGACGACGTCATTTATTATAGTGAGGTCATTCTATGATTAGTTAAGTGTTTAGGGTCCCTTTAGGAAGAAAATGGCTTTATTGACATGTGGTACAATACCGCAGGGATATTGTAAGAGACATTCGGAAGGAGCAGTTGCCGGCCTTGATTGTCAGGCTAAGCCCACCTGTTGCTACAACTCACCAACACCACTACTTTTTAAATAAAAGTAGCATACTCTTGTAAGAGATTTGTTTGCAAACCATCTAACTGCTAATGACTTACTGCAAGTCGTGTGTAGATCAAACCATTTGCTTGTTTAATTTCACTCTACAGTAGCTTTTTCATATCATATCTGGAAAATAATTCTGAACGTCATCGTACAGCATAAGATTTTGAGAGAAAGTATTGCTTAAATTTATAAAGTAAATGTGACCGAGGTAAAACAACGGCACATATGTTGCTATTTGAAATACCTAATCGCACATCTTTATTGTAAATCAAGTGTGGCTTACTTTTTTATTCGCTGTTGTATTACAGAGCGAACTTCTGTGGGCAGCCAGCGGTATCCAAGAGGGAAGGGACCTGGATTGCTGTGGTTACTGCAGCTACGTCTTATTTTCTGTGGTCACCTTTTCTACTGTATTAAAAAATTTTGCCAAATATTTCTGAATGACCTTTAATTTATTAGTCAATAAAGCCGCTTTCTCACAAGGTCAGGTAATTTTTTTTCTGCGTGTTGTTATGCTCATTTGCTTTGGATGTGTATTGCACATTTGATATATGTTAAACAATTTTATGCAAGTTATAATAAATAATATAATGTAATGCTACAATTTAATTTTCAGTTCTATATAGTAACATGTGTGCTATGAAGCTAGCATACGGATGCATGGTATGCGGAAGAAGTGGCCAATAATTTTGCTTACCACGTCACTGTAGAATGACAATCTATAATGCTGCTTTAAAGACAGCTATAAAAGCTTGCATATGTTTCTGAAGCCATTATACGTTATGACTTCGGAAACAATATGCAGGCTTTTTATAGCTTAATTAAGATTTTATACCCGCCGCGGTAGCTCATCA
>NC_051157.2:86398983-86503983 GCF_013339745.2 Dermacentor silvarum
AAAATGTGCAGAGAGAGACTTTTACAACCGCACTACTTCCGTAACTTCCTCAGTGTTTCCTGCTATGTATGAAACGAAGTATAGGGCTCTCTAATTAAGGTTCCTAAACAGAGCATCTCTACTTGCCTGGACACACATGATCTCTCTGGACCAATAATGTCTGCTCTGAAGCACATATAACATCTGTACACTGACAGCAAGACCAAGCCAATGGGTTTGGCATGCCGCAAGAGAGCAAACATGAATGAGAAATCTAATGTGCTTCTCCTATTTAGTACCTCCTTAGCACTGTTCATTTTGGGGTACTTGTGTTGCTGTGTTGCACTATGCTTTAGTAAAATTGTGTGCACTAATTAATAAAGGTTTTGAGTACTCTATGCGTTTAGGCTCTTTGTTATTCAGTCATGCCTCAACATAACGGACCTGGATGTAACGAATTATTGGATATAATGAAGTAAATGTAGTATTTGATTGTTCATGCTTTATTTCAATGAGTATTTTACTGCTATAATGAAACTGAAAATGGTAGAGCCAGACAATGCCAGTTACAGCAAAATGAATATTTGTTTGCTTGCAGCTCAAAGTATTTATTCAGGTAGCAAAAATGTCAACTACCCATCAGCACAACTTCAAATGGCTCATTTTGGACTCTTGTTGTACTTGTTTTGGCCAGTGGCTTAGCTTGGGTGGCCTGCAGACTGTGAGCCAACATGCTGTAGCCAATGCGTAGTCAGTGATCATACCGATTACACAATTGTGTGTTGATCATGGGGAAAGCACTTTTTTAATTTTGTGTTCATGTGCTATGTATCAGCATTGCAAGCCACCGACAGGCCTTAGCATCAACAGGAGACCCTTTTCTAGTCCATCGGAGACATCGCACTTGCATTTCTTTTGCATACGCTTGATCACAATTTTTTTGTTTTTTGTTTACCAATTCAGCACAAATGCTTGTAACAAATATTGGATATAACAAATGTTTTCATGTCGGGTGCAACTTCAGCAGCTGACCTTCGGACCCTACTTTGCATGATTTTCTTTTGGTTTTGGTGATGCTATGTTACTTTGGTGGTGCAATGTGTTGATTGAGTGACTGTCAGTATGAACTGCCTGTGCATATGTGATTACTACTTTAACTACCATTACCGTAGCTTAGCTTAGTGTTCCTTGCAGCTTTTCAGTACTTGCAGCTTTTTACACCATGTGTTACTCTTCAGAGGTTCAATATTGCTATTTCCTCACATCTTACCATTCATTTAGAACAACTTATTCGAAATCTTGTGGCTATTTCTCACTTCATTAAATAAATGGTGATTGGCTAATGTGTGTGTTTCATAGTGTGGATGCCATTCAAACTTGCAAGTACTCATATAAATAATGTTTTTGAACCGGCTGGAAATGGTGGTTTGGTAGGACTTGCAGAGTAATTAATTATCACCAGCATATTGAATTAATGACATTTCATGCTGTTATGTCCACGGTAGCCGTGATAAAAGGCATTCGGAACTTAAGGAAGTATAAATATACAAGCCACAAGGTTATTTTAGGTCAATTCCATTAAAAGCATCACAAGGCCTTTAAAGGTGTCGTAAAGTAAGTTATAGTATGAAAAATTAAATAGTTTCATTTGTAGAAGCCAATTCAAAGAACAACAGTGATCAAGTTTCACTGCAGCACTTAGTCAAGCTGAGAGCAACTTGATTTGCCCCGACTCTATGCACAGTTCACTTTTAGTATGTAATTGTGACTTAAGAGGGGAAATTTACAAACACAATAGCCTTCTCTTTTTTTTCATGCTTTTGGCAACTTATTATCCTGTCGCATTCAAGCTTTTGTAAGTACTTCTTGTTCCAACATGTCGCATAGCATTCCGAAGGAAAATTTATGTTGCCATTACATAGGTTATTCTGTTCGTTCATGAATGCAGTTATGTCATTCAAGCTATGCACCAATGACCCACCTCTTTTTTTTTTTTTTTGGCATGCAGCAACAGGACATCACAGTTACCATGCTATCGTCAGATACCGACCATCACCACAAGGGTTTGTGAAACAGTGCCACCGACGCAATTACAAGACCTACAAAAGATCGAATCTTGTAGCACATAGATGCATACAGACTGGAAAGCAGGTGTTTCAGTGCCACTTGTGCCCTCACAGCTTCTCACAAAAGGTCCACCTCGTAGCTCATCTGTGCATCCACACAGGCCAGCAGCCGTACTGCTGCAGGATCTGTTACATATCCTTTGTGCAGCACAGTACCATGAAGAAACACATGAAGAGCTGCCACTCATGACATTACGAACAATCAGTTATTAACTCAGCTGTGTAAGCAGACCTGGCATATTCAGGCGGAGCTGCATGAGAAACCTGAAAACAGGGTGTGCAAAGGCAGTGAGACATCGTCATGCACCGTATGCACTCTGGTATCATATGCTGTTATTTGTTGAAACCCTAAGGCACTTTGTAAGATACTTCAGTTCAATTGGACATGTTCATTTGTCACGTGATGGCATTGCAGTAATTGCGTCAAGGAGTATCCTGTGGAGGTTTGTTGTGCTGACTTTGCACTGCACCACAATCAATGCTTCTGCATACTGAGGTACAGCAGAAACCACAGTATGCCTCAGATAGTGACATGTGTAATAAATAGCTCAACCTGATAAAAATTGGATGAACCAGGGTAGTATGCCACGGACAGGTGGGCCGATATTTTGATAGGTCGACCTATAGTTGTCAAAGGTAGCGTTGTCATCCTTGGCACATTAGCTCATTGTTTGTGCAGCATACATACAGCTCTGTTCATCTGGCCTACCCCCACTGTTCCCATTCTTCCCCTCCGCATTACCCTCTACGTAATAATTTCCATGTCTTTCCATGCTAATGCATGGATAGCAGCTTTCCCTATCAGCCACCGTCCTACCCCCTCTTTTGTATTGTAACCCTTTCACCTTTTGTCGTTTTCCCTCTTCCCCCCCCTTTTTCTCTTCGCTTAGTCTTAGTCTTAGCCCTAGTCTCTTAGTCTTAATCTTAGTCCCTCACCAATATTCTTAGGCATGCGATATGCCAGCACACATTCATTTCAGGTTCATTATTTTTACTATTTATGTATTTATTTATTTTGCTGATAGCTGCTGCTACAGCAACCCTAATACTTACACGCCAAAGATGACAAGGCCACCTTTGACAAAATTGGTTGTACCTGCCAAAACATCATCCAGCCTTTCTGTAGCAGTTTATCCCGGTTCATCCAATTTTTGCCAAACATTGTGCTTTCATTTGTTAGCCTTCATCTCGACTCAACTGTTGCACTGAGACACTTTGCTGTTCTAAAATTTATTTGTCTATTTGAATATTATCGCAAGTTATGAACACTTTTGTGTAAAAAAATAATTAACTGCATGATCTTAAATACTAAGTTGCCAGGTCTCCGAAACATTCAATGTACGAAGGCACTTTCAAGCATGTGAATGCTGTGGTCTGTCGAGGGTAGTATATTGTATAGCATAGTATTTCAGGATAGTGTCTGTCAAAACTGCAGTGTGTGCGCATGCACATGAGCACTATTTTGTGTGTTTCACATGACTCACTCAGTAGCCGGAGCCCTCTTCATGACATCATTGATTACTTAGAACTAGCCATGTTCTTGTTTATTAATTCATTAAAATATTCGTTTTTTCAACACTGGAGAATCTCAGGAAATATTAAAGTGCAACTTGACCGTGTGTTTGTTGTTAGCTGATGGCTAATGGTGACACCATGGATAAAGTCTTTCTCATTTGCATGCCCCTGATGCTGCATGCAGTGCAGCAACGCTGCTTTGTGGGACTGCTTTTGTATTCTGTGTTGTTGTGTAACTGTTTGCTACCATATGCAAGCAATATATTTTTCTTAATGATTTGCTGTTCGCTTCTGCAATGTCGCAACACTACTTTATAGTTAATTTTTCAGTTCTGTAACATTGTGTGTTCGCTTGTGTTTGTAGAAAGTTTCTTGCAACGTTTTTGCTCATATTTGTCCAAATTACTCTGCTTATCTTGGACCATTTTCACATCTGTAAAGGGGGATGATTCCCCGTCAAGCTGAATGTGATTGTGTGTGTGTGTGTATGTGTGTGTACACACGCACACACACACCGTATTTTCCGAACTAAGCTGCGTTTCTTTCCCACAATTTTCCACGGTGCATCTTATACAACAGTGCAACTTATATATATGCATAAAATCAAGCACGCTTGCACAAACAATATGAGCAATATTTACCCAAACGCCAAACGCACCATGCCACAGAAACAATGCAAGCAACGTGCCTACGTGTCTAAAAGTTTCATAGGCCAATAACGGTGACGCTTCGAGTGAAGTACAATAAATCTTGGTTTTTGGGCGCTTAGAGGAGTGTTTGTTGAAGTTTTTTTCTGTTAGAACTTGCAGGTCATAAAAATTTTGTTTGTAGAAATTTAGTGCCCTGAAATGGGGGCAAGTACAGCATTTTGCGATGAGTGTACAAGCTTGCTTAACCGTGTTTCATCATGCCGACCGAGGTGCGTCTTGTACATCGATGTGTCTTGTACACCGATGCGACTTATATGTCAATTCTTTCTTTGAAACTTGCAACAAGTAGGGGGTTCGACTTATACAAAGGTACAACTTGTATTCCGGAAAGTGTGTGTGTGTGTGAGAGAGAGAGAGAGATTCTTTTTGTTAGCACACAAAATGTTCAGTTGAACAGTGCTTATATTAGGAGTGGGCTGTAATTTATTTTGTTATAGATTGGAATAATTAGGCTTAGGTATGACATATATGTGTTACGTTAAGTGAAATGTAGCCACATAACGTGCTTGCTGTGACAAAGGTTCTTCAGCAAGTGTAATAAAATATGCTGCAAGAACATTTTGAACTGGCAACGTTAATATCTGCTTTTCACCATGTGCATCCTCCTTGCGCCACCATATCAGTAGTTTTGCATAGGCTGGCACCAGGTTACCCTTTAATAATTTTTATGAGCTGTGTATGTTGACTGATGTTTACAATAACAGCGGCATTGCTTAATATTCTATTATGTATCAGCATGAGCAAGGAAAGACGTGCACCTTCTTGTTTGTGCATCGATAAACCTAAGAATCTATTGCTGCTTACTCAATGGATTGTGTTTTGTTCATGACTAAGCCTGCATAAAGGAGCACTAACTTACGTTGAGCTAAATTCACCAGCCAATTTATGGTATTGGCAGCAGCCAAAGACGATTCCCATGCGAGTCATTTAGTTTACACTCTGGAATGCATTATATCCGCCCATAGTCTTGCCTGTCACACATAACACTGCTTTATTTACGTTGTTAGATGATGTCTTAGCTGCCATGCACAACATGGATAACAGTATGGGAGTCAGCTTACCATAGAGCAAGAAATAAAGTGCATATTGTTTGCTCTATGGTAAGCCGACTCCCATACTGTTATGCACTGTATTTAACTATTCAACTTAGTCTCTCTGGAGATACCATTACTGCTATTGCTAAATTGTTTTTGAATTTTAGTTTATTAGTAAGCTTATCAGCATATCACACACAGCGTCATGCAGATTATGCAATCTTGTATGTAGATTCTACAGTATAATGCAGGCATCTGGTGAACTGGCCAGCATCTTATGACGGAGCTTAAGCTACTGATTCATCATCGTCAGCCTATATTTATGTCCCCTGCAGGATGAAAGCCTCTCCCTGCGATCTCAAATTGCCCCTGTCTTGCGCTAGCTGATTCCAACTTGCGCCTACAAATTTCCTAACTTCATCACCCCACCTAGTTTTCTGCAGTCCTCGACTGCACTTCCCTTCTCTTTGTATCCATTCTGTAACTCTAATGGTCCACCGGTTATACATCCTACGCATTACATGGCCTGCCCAGCTCCATTTTTTCCACTTAATGTCAACTAGAATATCCTCTATCCCCGTTTGCTTTCTGATCCACACTGCACTCGTCCTGTCTCTTAACGTTAGGCCTAACATTTTTCGTTCCATCGCTCTTTGTGCAGTCCTCAACTTGTTCTCGAGATTCTTTGTTAACCTCCAAGTTTCTGTCCCATATGTTATCACTGGTAGAATGCAATGATTGTACACTTTTCAACGACAGTGGTAAGCTCCCAGTCAGGATTTGGTAATGCCTGCCATATGCACTCCAACCCAATTTTATTCTTCTGTAAATTTCTTTCTCATGATCAGGGTCCCCTATGAGTAATTGATCTAGATAAACATACTCCTTTGCAGACTCTAAAGGCTGACTGGCGATCCTGAATTCTTGTTCCCTTGCCAGGCTATTGAACATTATCTTTGTCTTCTGCATATTAATCTTCAACCCTACTCTTACTCTTTCTCGCTTAAGGTCCTCAGTCATTTGTTGTAATTCGTCCCCATTATTGATGAATAGGACATCATCCTATTCATCATTCGTCATCTGTAAACCGAAGGTTGCTGAGATATTCGCCATTGATCCTCACTCCTAAGCCTTCCCAGTCTAAGAGCTTGAATACTTCTTATAAGCATGCAATGAATAGCATTGGAGAGATTTTGTCTCCTTGCCTGACCCCTTTCTTGATAGGTAACTTTCTACTTTTCTTGTGGAGATCTGTGGAATCCTTGTGGATATTTGCCAAGATATTCACGTATGCATCCTGTACTCCTTGATTACGCAATGCCTCTATGACTGCTGGTATCTCCACTGAATCAAATGCCTTTTCATAATCTATGAAAGCCATATATGAGGTTGATTGTACTCCGCAGATTTCTAAATTACCTGATTGATGACATGGATATGATCCATCGTAGAATATCCCTTCCTGAAGCCAGCCTGTTCTCTTGGTTGGCTGAAGTCAAGTGTTGCCCTGATTCTATTGGAAATTATCTTGGTGAATATTTTGTACAATACTGAAAGCAAGCTAATGGGCATATAATTCTTCAATTCTTTCAATTCTTTAACGTCTCCCTTCTTATGGATTAGTATAATGTTGGCGTTCTTCCAGCTTTCTGGAACACTTGAAGTCGTGAGACATTGCGTATAAAGGGCCACACGTTTTTCAAGGATATCCCCTCTATCTTTGATTAAATCGACTGTTATTCCATCTTCTCCAGCAGCTTTTCCCCTGGCCATGTCTTGCGGGGCCCTTCTAACTTCATCACTAGTTATAGAAGAAGCCTCTGTAAGGGCTACTGATTATGTGCATGCTAATATTTTAGCAAGAGAGAAGCTGTGCAGCAAAGATTACCTTCCCTTACTATGCAAGATTTTGGCAAATCTCTCTTAATTCATGCCTTCGTCATATATGCAGGTCTTCTTGTAACAGGTAAAGCTAGAGCATAATGTTAGTGTAATGCAGGGTCTTGTGTCTTTTTAAATGCTCTCAGCTGTGACATTTATTCTGTGGTTTTTGTAGCTCACTGGTGACCTGCCTTATGCCTTCTCATGCAGCGAAAAATCGTCCTGGCCGTCGAGCAACTGTCAAATACCGAACATCACTGCAAGGGCTCCTCCAACACTGCCACCAGTGTGATTATGCGACCCACAAACCATCCAATCTCATAGCACACAGGCGCATCCACACAGGCGAGCGGCCGTTCCTGTGCCACCACTGCCCTCAGAGCTTCTCTCAAAAATGCAGCCTCAAGTCGCATATGCGCCTTCACACGGGCGAGCGACCATTTCGCTGCAGCATCTGTTCCATGTCCTTTGTGCAGCGCGGTCACCTGAACTACCATGTGACAAGGCATCACCAGGATGCCCCACAGTGAATTATGTCGTACTGCTGTGCCCAGGCTTAGAAATTATGGAATGGACTACGAATCTAAGTGTACTTGATGAAAGCTGTTTTTATGCACCAAATAGAAAACTATGCTGTTGTCACCCAAAATGCCAAGTCACCTTGTGGAGCGTTTTCAATTATTTTAAGCCGTTCTGTCATGTTGAAACGTTCAAACAGCCTGAAGAATGTCACAATGTTTTTATAATGACATGCACACAAGCCACACACAAGCACTTGTGTATGTGCATGGGTTGTTCCTGAATTTAAAAAAAAATGTCACTTGATTATCACTTGAATATGGCTTAAAGGGTTGCAAAAGGCAGGAATTGTGTCTGGCTCGAATAACTGATTACATTCCTGAGTAAATCGGTGGCCTAGTCACTGAGACAGCACAGTGCCTAAGATCACACGAGAAGAGCTCGTGGAGATATGTCATCCACACATCAATACAGCACTGCAATCCTGCCCTGCACCAGCAGCATAGGAGATCACGCTATTCTGAGCACTTGCATTCACCACAGTGATTCAGTGCCTACAGCATTTTGCTGCTGAGCACAAGGTCACGGGTTCAATTCCTGGTTGCTGCAGCCACAGGTTGGTAGGAGTACAATGCAACTATACTTGTGCACTCAAAATGAGAAGCACGTTAAAGAGCCCCAAGTGATCGAATTTAATCTGGAGGCCCGGCCCCCACTTGAAGCTTCTTACAGCCCCAGTCTTTGGCACCTTAAACCTCATGGATGATCACCATTGAGCGCTAACACGCTAAGTCAGTGGACCACAGAGAGAGGCACTGTGTTCCGGTGAGTAGTGCTGATGGAGAATCATGTTGGATCAGCGAGTTCTTTTGAAGGAATATTTGATAATATTAGTCAAGCTGCATTATCTCTTGTGTTGCAAGTCCTTTGATTGAGCTGCTATTTACCTGTTATATACCGGGTGTTCAAAATTGAGCTTTACGGAATTTTTAAAAATCGCCTGTGGCACGTAGCATAATTCTTATCGTTGAGCTGGGTTATTAGTAACACGAGAAATCGAAACACATATTCAACTAATTAACAAACAATGACTAATGAACTTCTTAGTTATTTACTTTACGATGCATATTGCAATTTACGAATTGTAGCCGGTGAGTTTGCGAGACACATCCACTTGAAATGAATTTCCAGGATGACACCAGTTTCGAGATATTTCCCAAAGTGTGAGACAAAATACATGGGCGTTCCAGTTACTTTTGTGCTTCAATGTATAAAATAGCATTTTGGTAAAGTGGAACAACAGTGCATTCTTACGGCGAGTTTGATTGCGCATATCTCCCAACTGGTGTCATTCTGGAAAATCATTCGAAGTGAATACGCCTGACAAGCTCACCGGCTACAATTCATAAATTGCAATTTGTGTTTAAAGTCATTAACTAAGAAGTTAATTGGTGAATCTTTGTTAATTAGTTGAATGTGTATTTAGATTTCTCGTGCTACTAATGTCCGCCTCATCGAATAACCCAGCTCAATGATAAGAATTATGCTACCTGCCACAGGCGATTTCAAAAATTCCGTAAAACTTAAAAATGAACACCCTGTATATAGGACTGAAGACACCATTGGAAACTGGTTTCATATTCTCACATCAAAGGCTCCAATCCTGACTCACATTTCATAATTTTATTCTTTGCAAGAACACTTGTCTCATCTGAAGTGCCACTTAAGACATCTTGTAGCTCTAGTTCTTGCCACTTTAGCTTGGCTTAACATTTGCATTTAACCTTCCCTTGCCCTCAGCCTCTCACAGTGTGCTCTTATGGCAGACTTGCATTAGCGAAATTCAAGTGTGGTCCAAGTACCCACACAAAGATTCATATGGTCGCTTTAGACCCACCAGTGCAGTTCGCTATTAGTGTATTAATTTATGGTCTGTTTGATGCACTGCTGTGCTTAATTGTAAAACAACCTGGTTAAAGGGACCTTAAATGGGCTTTAGCTGCACTGGTGTCAAACATTTGAAGCAGTAAAATATTCCTCTGTGCTCTTGCATGCATATACTTATGTCACCCACAGAGGTATCTACCCTCAACAAGTGCTCACTGGTACATAGCGTGACTGTCAACCTTCACCTGCCACAGAACAAAGCTGAGTTGAGACGACTTTTAGTGTGTTGATGCTCAATGCATGAATTCTTGCTACAAAGATGAAGATTTTATTTGACATTGAATTCTCACTGCTTGCAGCTTTACTACATGTTTGTTTTGTTATTGAAGTTTAAGGTTTTACGAAAACATGTCTAGTCGGGATGAAACATTGTGATGGGTAGAAAAAAACCTAGGGTACTGCACTGACAAAAGTATAGCTTTAATAGATGTTTCAGCTCCCACACAGGGGCCTTGTTCACAAGTAAAAACCACAACAAGGCCCCCATGCAGGAGCCAAAACGTCTACTAAATCTATACTTTGGTCGGCGTAGTACCCTGGGTTTTTCCTACCCATCACATTGTTTCATTTTTATTGAAGGAAATATATAGATGATGGTAACGGTGCTTTGATGCAAGAACAGGCAACTGTTGTAATACAAGCAAGAAACTATTTATGTGTAACAATTTATGTATATCAGTATTTGAGTCTCCTCTGCTGTGAAACTTTTCATATGACACTAGTGCAGTGCACAAGTGGCACATGATTCTCCACTAAGGTTTCCTTTTAATGAAGGAGAGCATTGCAGAGACTATAACACAGCCTGAGAAATTATGTTAATGATAAAAATGCCTCTTTTAGTCAACCTGCACCTTCAGTTCACTTTCATAATTCAAATGCAACTGTACACCTCACATGCCATGTTGCGAAGCATAAGCATTTTTTTGCTACCACTTGAAAGCGTTTTGTTGTTTTGGTACCATTAGGTATTTACAATAATTAGCATGATCTAATTAACAAAATATGTTTTTGTATGTTTTTGTGGTGAGGTAGTCTGTAGAACGTAACAGAATAATGCAGGAGGCTCCCCATGCTGCTAAGTGACACTAAAAGCTCTTATATTTCGATATAGTTGGGGCATTACTGCAACCATGCAGCATTGGTCAATGTTGTGCCATGAGAAACTCTGGAACCTCTGTCTAGAGGATAACTTAGCCGTTAAGGATGCCAGGGAATGGTCCGCATTGCAATAATAAACAGTGCTTTTGTGAACTAAGGGGAATGCAAAAATGAAATATGTTGCTGGTTCAAAGCTTAGATACTGCTTGTATAACTCATGGAAACCTTGGCACACGGTCCATCACTGACTTGCCATAAATATTGGTACTGAGCGCAACATTTTGCTTTTCACATGTCTGTAGTGCTCAGCATATCGATGGGCATTGCCCAATTTCATTCTATATTTGTTGCTTATAGAGTAATCAACATGGTTACCTCTGTCTTTGAAGTAATTTTCCTATTTTCCTTCAGATACAGTGAAACCAAAGAAGAGATACAAATGAGTCCCAGAATAAGGAATTTATAACTCAAAGTTGGCAAAACTTGAACTGGAGCATCTTGTTCTTTTGGAACAGTTTTTGAATATTGATGAAGCTTAACTGCTTCATTCGTCATGGCTACGCTGCTGCCATTGACTGCAAAGCATCACTGTCAAATGGGGACAGATTAAATTCCTGCCTTAGACTGATTTCACTTTGCTGTGTTGTGTGTACTGGGTGGATGTTTTCATTCTTTTTGTCTTTTATTTTTCTCACATTACAATTGTGAAGGCTGCAGTGTTGATAATATTGAATTATATTGAGCATATTATATGCAAGCAAATACAGTGTGACATCATAATACTTTTATCTCTAAAGGCTGGCCTGGTGAGTTAATTTTTTTATTACTTTTACTCCCACACTGTTCCTATTAGCATTGTGTATAATTAAGAGAAATTGGTTTGTTATCATATATGTGGCAATTTATGCAACTACTACATACCTAATGTGCTTAAAAACAGCTCACAATGCGAACATGAAGTGAATGTGTATCAAACTATAATAAAGAATTTTTGGTGAACTGTTGCTGCTGTTCTTCCGTGTGTCTGTGCAGATAAGTTACATATGTCTGGAAAGCTAATCTAATGCATGCACTTTTCCACCAAGCAGCTGTGCCTATTGTATGCATATTAGTTCAGTTTCGTTAGCCCACATATTGCTGATGTTTAAGTTTAGGACTGTTTCGGTATTCATGTTTTCTCATGTTCTGAATAGTTTTTTTTTTTACAATGATTGACACTTGTTACTGTTATTCATGCAGCAGGCACTACATACACATAGTGGACATGTGAAGCATGGACCTGTGCCATTCCATTGTGTTTTCAGCTGTGTATGCAACATTGTCCATGATTAGTAGCATTTGCTCTGATTGTACTATGTAAACTTAAAAGTCTCAACTAAGATAATACGATGCTGATATTTCCTGCAAAAATAAATGGCTACTATGGACTAAGTAAAGGATTATAGTTGAGTATGGCATTGCATTGGGGCAGATGAATGCTAAGAGCAAAGCATACACATTTTTTTTAGTTCCCTTAATTTCTACCAGGAAATAATTGCTGGCGGGAAAAGCAGGTTGTCACGAATAAAACAACTAACATTTCACTGTGGCATTTTTACTAAAAACTACACTGTTATCAAGTGCACTGAAAATGCCCATTTAGCTTTGGCTAATTCAGTCTCAGCTATACAATAAATTGGTTTGAATTATCCAGAATTTGCACGAAGTATGTGTCTGATTAAAGTGTTTAAGAATATGGATACCTTTTTTGAATGTGTACGCAAAAGTGAAAATGTATTGGCCATATTTTAAACATTATGCACATTCATTAGTTGGCTGATTGATCGATGCATTCATTTGTGAAGTTTAATGTCTCAAAACAACATTGGGGCTAAGAGAGAGGCTGTAATGTAGAGCTCTGGTTAATTTTGACAGCCTCGAGTTTTTCAATGTGCACCAAAATCCAAGTACATAAGCAATTTTACACTTTGCCCCTATCGAAATACAGCATGATATTGATTTTTCTGTCTGTCTGATTAGACAGACTGTCTGTCTGATTTTACCTTCAGTCTGTCTGTCTGTTAGACCTTCAGTTTGTCTTTTATGCACTCTGCTGTCTAAAGAAAGGTTCGATGCAAGCAACAGTGCAAGCATTCAGAATTCTGCACATTTTCATGATGCCATGTATAAACTATACATGGCATCATGAAAATGTGCAGAATTCTGAGTGCTTGCATCGTGCCCAGTTCTGGCTTACTGTTGTTACATGCACCTTGCAAAGACCTGTTAGCATGCTGTAAGCATTGCTAACAGGCTAACAATGTAAGCAATGCTAACATTTCTGTGTTTTACTTATAAAATATTTCTTAGAGAATTGTAGCAAAACTGCTTTCTATTTCATGCTGCAACAGTAAGGAAGCACACAGGAGATATGCATTAGTGTGCATATAATATGCATCACAGTGAGCTCACACAGGGAATAGCAGAGCAGCAAAGAATACTGTAAACACATTTAATGTCATTGTGAATATGTTAAAATTTGTTTGCTTGGGTCCACGGCTTCTCAACAGCCCAGCAGTCATTATGAGCTAGCAAGATATCACTTCTCAGCAAAAAAAATATTGTTTTGAGCACTAATTTGAGTGGTCATGAGAGAGAAAATTGTCAAAGGGCAATTCTAATGTGATCCAATTAGATTTTGCTAGCAAACCATGGTATTGCATATTTATATTCCTTACGGCACAATACATAAGCGATTGATGGCTGTTAAACCTGTGCCAGTGTTCAGGCTTGTCATGTGCATGTACTGTTGCTGTCAAGCTTAACACGAAGTGACTTTTTTCTTGTAGACAGGACTAGAGTTCACCAGCTGGAGTTCACCTTTTATGGCCAGCATCTGCAGAAATAAAGTAACTATAAGCACTCTTGCATTTTGACAACAGCTGTACTGGTGAGAAAAGGAGTGCAAATCTTTCTTTCGATTATGTCAAACTGGTCATTGTTAAAACAATGGTTTGATCATATGTCTTTGCAGCGACAGTGATCTAGACAGTCCACTGCAATCATCAGCATTCAGCATCCCCATTAACATAAAAAAAAAAAAAAAAACACCAAGGAGGCCTTCTCCACACAAGGAATTATTGTGGGGAAGCCAACTTTTTAAGTAGGTTGCAAACATGCACACGGTCTCAACTGCTGTTCAGTATAGGGACTATATCACCTATTAAAAAAATGTCACTGTGACGTCTAAGCACAAGGACTCGTGTTCATTTATTGGCCGTCGCAGCCATGTTCTGAACAGAAAGTGAGAACCAAATGCCCATGCGCTGTGCTTATGGCAAATCTACCTCTAGGTGAAATTATTTCTTCCCTCCACTATCCCTCATGGCCCACAACCATAATTTATTGCACTTCTGCTCTAAATATAATCTTATCGTTGTTCTAACACTATGCGGTGTCCCACAAAAGGTTCGTTACGCTCACTATATAGGTGCATCATGGAATTAGTACAATGAACCCCAGGATCGCCCGGGAGTTCGGTGATGATAATCTAGTGAGAATAAGCTACGCCGATGCCTTGAGGTATAAAGAAAAGGATTAATATATAATCATTAATATAGGTCATATAGAACGTGGAACATTTAAAAAGGCTTCTACCGCATCATTTTCTTTTTGTAGTGTTGTACACAAATTTACTCGCCGAAGATATGCACCTACAATCTGCTTCTGGAAGAGAATTGAGCGAATGTGTCTACGTTTCAGGAGGCTTCCCTAAGGAACGGCAGCAGCAGCCACAGCAGGACATTGCTACAGGATCGCTCTACAGCTGCCACTCGTGTGGCTACCAGACCAGGCGCAAGGACCACATGGAGAACCACGTGCGTGTGCACACAAAAGAGCGGCCATTCGCATGCCGTCACTGTGGCTGGACGTTCAGTGACCCCTGCAACCAGCGGCGCCATGAGCGTAAGCACACGGGTGCCTGTTACCGCTGTGTGATCTGTTTTCGCACATTCATGCGCAAAAAGTACCTGACGGACCACCTGAAGACGCACTAGAGAATGGGAGAACACCCCGATTCAGGTGTCACTGCTGCAGCGATCAACGAGTTCTAATAAACTATTTGTGGAATGGTGGCTCGTTGGCCTATGAAGAGAAAAATGGCAGATGGCCGAAACATAAGCTGCGATAGCAAGGTTTAGCGTAGTGCTCTAGATTCTTGGACAGGTGTTATAACAATGTAGGCATGCGCATCATGTTGGTGTGACACAGCACGAGGCAACTGCTGCTGCACACGAGAAACGGCACCCTGGCAGCTACTGCGTGTTTCACAACATTCTCGTCATGAGGAGCACTGCCAGCGACGTTGCAGGCCCCGACGGAAAACCATTGGCATTTGTCAGTGCCCAACAAAAGGATTAGATAGTTTCAATTTGACATGTGCTCTTCATTTCACTTGGACCAGTTTATGCACCATGGTGTGGTGGTAGCTGGTCTAGTAACAATGTGTGTGCTCACAACGCTCTGCCAACAGCGCTAGGCAGAACACTGCCCCGTCTCCACTGCAAAGCAGATTGAACAAATCGTGACTGTGTGGGCTGGGTCACTTTTGCAGCTAAACACATTCAGTGTCACTCGAGTCTCTGGAGGCCTTTTCACCCTCCGCTATATATATAGCGAAGGGTGCATACTGTATAGCGCCAACAAGCGATATACAATATGCACCAACTAGGCCCACAGAAAGTTCTTCTAAGCATGTGTATGTTAGGCCCTGAATTTCTCTTGAACATGGCCATTGGAAAATTTATATGCTTTTCAGATTTTTTCTAACAAAGCAGGTGGTTAGCTATATTATATGTAAAATGACTAGCCAGTGGCATAGCAATAAAGCTCAACGTCCTTGGACCACGCTCGAATGAGCAACACGTCTCCCCATCATTTGATAGGCAGGCAATTATTGAATGGCTCCTTCGAATTTTGATGCAGCCATTCAATAACCAACCTGTGTATGCAAATCCTCTTATTATATTCCCATATCGCGCCACTGCCACACTATGTTCACGCATGATCAGCTGGTGCAACCCCGCGCAGATATAAAACAGTCCTAGCACCGATACTACGAGCTGCATTCACTACAGCTCATAGGTCACACTACAATGCCTGAGCAACTGTAATGCAATATAAGTGGTACAAGAAGGGGCCATTTATTTTTATTGCGATAGCAATACTATATGGACACTCGAGGCACATTCATGCCATCACTGCCATCTTGCTGTTACCGTATCGACAGCACATGCACAAAGCGTGCATGGACGTCTACAAGGTATTAAGACGGGCAGTGCATTTAGCTGCAATAACAACAAAGCTAAGTGAGCACACCTTCACCCACTGCTCAATCAGCTCTGCAGCGTAGCCAGGGAAACGTTCTGCCTTCCCGTGCTGGCACGAGTTTTGTACACACAAGCTTGAGCGTTGCTGCTGAGCAGCTGTGTGTATACCACACCGTGGTGCATAACCCGAGCAGAACAGACAGTACACTTCAAGCTACAAACGCTAACGGTTCCCTTTGTAGGTATATGTAATTAGGTCTTCAGCTTTGAGAATGATCAGCTCTTTTCTGCCATGCCAATATCATAGCTAGCGGAAAGAAAACAGTTCTTGGTTTATCAGTGTACTAAAATTTGTGGAATTCATCGCGGCATAAAGCCAGAGAAATATGTAAATGGCAAACCGACCTCGCGCCGCCTCTGGGCCGGTATTTTGTAGCGATGCCTTTCCGATGCTAACGCCTTTTCGCGCAGTGGTCAGAGCGACGGTCCGCTCATGTTATCAACGGGATCAGCCGGTCATGAGCGATGTATGATAAGACTAGTATAGAATAAAACATAATGCATCGCTACAAAATACCGGCCCTGGCAGGCACATTGAAGCAATCTGATGTGCAGTCTCCATTTGCTGCACGTTCACACCTACTGTTCTGTGCCGTGCAGCAAAAGGCACCTTATAGGAAAAGTGGAACATGCTCTCGCATATTTCCATTCTGTGCAAACATGAGTACGCACACAAGAAAGGTGCAAGGAGCAAAGCCCTGGGGGTTGTGGAGATACGATGCTTAGGAGCATGCCTCCAACAGGCCACTGTCCCTAAAGGCAACCAAAAGCCCCACGAATAGCTTATGTGAATCTCGTACATGATGGAGATGACTCACTGGTTCATGGGCTGTCACATAGGCTGGGCAGTAACCAAGCTTCAGAGCTTCATCTACAATATTGTCCTAAATATTGTTCCGGACGTAGAGGTATGGTCTTTACGCAAGTTTAGCTTTACTGCCATATTCCAGTTCTTGTTGCAGAAACCCAGATGCAAAATACATTAAAACATGTGGCACATATAACATCTTGCACCTGCAATGAACACGTAAACTATTCAAGAGAAACCGCTTCAAATTCAGTGAAACAAGGGTTGGTTTAAAATACTACACACGAAAACAGCTCATTAGCCAACAAATCGAAACAATGATGTGCACTAAGTTCGCAGTGGCACTGGCAAGAACATACTCCACAGCAGATAAATAACTTTCCTTTATTTGTTCTTGTTTGAGAATAAAGTGTCTGCATCATTTTTCTCTTTTAAACACCCAAATGACAAAAGAAAGAAAGAAATTGGGGTTAAAAGGATAAACAGCAGTCAAATTCTTTCTAACCTCCACATATTTTTCAGTGAGCGACACTGCAGTTCAGTTCTTTAAATGTGAAAGACACTAATACTGCCAGCCAGGCATAAATTATTCTGCAGAACTAAAGGCGGGGGTCTGACTACGAGCATGTCGCAAGTGACAGTGTGCGCTTAAGCCGAACAGCAAGACATGGTCACGACCTGAGTGGCAACAACTGCAAACACATAACAGAAGTATACGAGTGGGCATTGCTGCTAGCTTTGACTCCATCACAAGTGTAAGGTACCTACAGTGCTTCCTTATGTTCAAACAAGTGAAGTCCACAAAATTAGATAACATTTAGTTGCTGATGCCAAACAGCAACATGCTTTGCTGAAGAACATACAAGGTGCTTGGAATTGGCATACCCACTCATAGGACATGACAATATACCATGGGAGTAGGAATACTCAGCAGGTGGGCTGCCCATATATGTAGATGGACAATTGATATTAGCTGGCAAGCTTGTGCTCGAAGCTCCTGTTGATGCAAAAGGTCTTGCACCAGAAGCGTGAACAGGAAGGAAGCACAGCCCATGCAGTGATGCTTTGTTGTTTTGCAATCAGCTTCTTTAGACAGAATTTCATGTGCAGAAGGCTGTCTGAGGCATATCACATAGGGACTACTGCTTTGCCTAACTGCTTGAAGATCAGCCAAGTGCTGACCACAGTGGAAGACCAGCAAGATCAGAAACAAAGCAGGGACTTGACAAATTTTTAATTCTAATAATACGCTGTGTGTGAAACTGGCTGGGAACAGTAAGTGAACGTGGCAATCAAGCTCCATTTTGTGAAAGAACCCTACAAGCCATTGCAAGCACAGTTTTCTTTTTAAAGCAAATACATGCACAAGAACACTCGTGTACATTTCATGTTCACCTTACAACCAGTACACTACACGAGATGAAAAATGGCACTGAATTGTTTGTTCGTTTTTTTTTCTTCTTTCAACGAAGACACTTGTGTTTCAACCACAAACATGTACAAGACAATGGTAGACCTAGTGATAAGCTACTCCATTACTGACAGAATGCCATGACTGCAGTCTCGAAATGACATCCACAAGACAATATCAGAACAGCACAACTACATGCCCAACCTATATAACGACCTTTTCTTTGTGGGCATGTTAAAACCAGTTGCATGCATCACTTCGTCTACACGCATGTCAAGTTTAGGACCTTAGTGTGTAGTGTAACATTGCAAAGCGTTTACATACACTGGTGTGCACAACTTTTCTTTCTTCTTTTTCAATCCAGCAATATGAGGCAACAGTATAGATTAAAAATCTGTTCAAAATTTTAGCAAAGTGCCGGATTGATCTAGTCGATGTCGACCAAGTCACTGCCAAGCACCTGTAACTTCCCAGAGGTTGGTTGTTAAGCTTTGCTGTATATAAACTGCATGCTACTACTCATTTCAGCTAACATTTCATTAAATCAATTCCATGCTCCGGCACAGGTCTCTTGGAACTTGGGCATGCTCGTGCAAGAAATGTCCCGACATCACAGTTTTGCTGTTTCTCAATGAGACACCTATGGTGACGCCCCTTGCACCTCCCGAGTGACAAGTTCATGGTACTTCAATGAACATCAAGCCTTAACCTGACATCGGTTATCCAGACCAATCAAGGCAGTCATCAGCAGTTTCCTATAATTGCTCTTTCTAGAACTGGAGAGTTTTTGTTAGGGTTTCACGGTACAGGAGCCAAGTTTGACTATAGTGCAGCAGAACGCCAACAGGGAGACTCAATTTTTGTTTGTTGCTTATATTTTAATAAAAATAGGTGTATACTTATTTTGTGATTATAGGTGTGATTACACTAAGCAACAAGGTTTTCCACCATATAGTGAAATTTCAGCATAAGCTAAAATCCCATTCAGGTTATCTGAAGTCAATCACAACATCAAATAACTATCTTTGTTTAGCAAGAAAGCCTATAGGTGCTTTGTAAAGAACACCTCTTCATGGGCGTATATAAACTAGAGAAGGTATTTTTAACAAAGTAGTTCACCATCTGAGTGAGCAGCTTACCTAATACATCACATTTAAGCAGGGAACCTGCATTCAGTTTCTAAAATGAGTTAGATTATGCTGCTTCCATGACTGCTCTCTTCTTTCTACCACAAATGCAACTGATATCCTCAATGGAATGTTGCCATTTCTGCATCTTTACTTCTCCAAGGAACACTTCCACAGAGCATGTGATATGTGCTCTTCAAACACCACGAACAGAAAACACATTCTGACGATTATGCTACTCGGCAATGATTCTAGCGACAACACAATACACTTCAACACACATTTTCTACTGTGTCAATTTCGATCACATTATGGCGACTGATGACTGTGTAGTAATACAATCTGTACAGGGAGAGCAAGGACAGTGGTAATGTTCACTCTCCTCCATGGAGCAACTGTAAAGCTGTAACAATAACAAAAAATACTACTCTACCATGGGCAAAGCTTATCAAGCTTAACCCTTTGTGACGAGAGTATGTTATAGAATTTCCACGCAACACGTTCCCGCTTTCCTAAAGTGCAATCAGAGTTCTTTCACGTAATTTGCCCCCTTTGCCCATTTAGAAAAAGGTTAGGTTTTTCTCAATGGGCATACCCATATCTGCCTCCTATATGCCAGTGTATTCCAGGTCTTGCAACCTTAACAGCATTTTTCCACACAGTCACTTGTCACACTTGCTGCATGCACATGTCACACAACAGGAGAAAAAAAAAAAAAAAGAAGCCTAAGGAAGAGAGAACTGTCGAAGTTCTCAAGCACAGTGTCCAAGGTTGAGTTGAGCAGTTCAAGCACATCTTTTGTTGATCAGCTGTCTCAACAATGTGCGTTGGATGCATTCTCTTTGGTTATAAAAAGACAAGCGCCTTGAAAGGCAAAGGCCATTCAATGGCCTCTGGCTTTACAGGGATCCGTTCACATGTTTTTGCTTGCGTCGCTGCACGGTGCGTTCATTTGACAAGGGTGGTTTCAACACGGCATCACCGGCCTCATCTGCGGTTGCATCGGCAGCTCTGCTGTCGCATGGTTGCGTCAAAGTGTCCGCTGTTGTGACCTCCTCACCATCGTGATACTAAACAAAAGCAGCAAAATTACAGATTAGACTATTAACGCCAATTTATGAAGCACTTTCATTTTCACAAAGAACAGTGGCAGCAACTGGAAAATCAACCTTGCAAGCTAACTTGTGCAAACACTTGCAGCTGAACTGCTCCATGTTCCAGTGAAAAAAGAATGACTATTGGTAAAACACAGGAAAACTTCAATATGTGACGTGTATTGTAAGCAGTAAATGCCTAGGTGCCAGTGAAACAGTGAGAGAACAGTAATGCTGCACCATTACAGTGCAAAGTCAAGGTTCACCGTTGTTTGCAGCAATGCCCATCCAGATTGGGTACTACTCCAAGCGACAACAAACAATGATTACAGAATGATTGTGTAACAAAGTATGCTTGTATGGTGACGCAGGTCGGGTCACTGCTCCAGTAGTACGCAAACCTTTGCTTCTGACACCTCAGCATTCACATGCTCTGCAAAAAAAGCAATCAAGGAACTTCACCTCAGCATGGATGTTTTTAGGCATAGCTTCCTGTCACGAGTCACCACGCTGTAACGGAGGCGATTCATCATGATTTAGAGAGCAGCTCTTAGGTGCCCGTTCCTGCGGTGAGCGTCGGCGTTGTACCTCGTAAGCGAGTGAACGAGCACAGCGAAGGATGAGAGCGAATGCGGAGCACAGCAGGAGATGAACGAGTGTGAGGAGGAAAGCGGAGGCAAAAGTGTGGGAAGAAAGCACGAGAAGAAAAGTGTAGTGCCGCACAAGACGGACTCTGCGGAGATGATGGCTACGAGATGGTGCCAGAGTAGCACGCATCAACTGTTCACCAAAGCGCTGCATGAGTGGAGGTCTTGTCTGCGGCGGCTGCTGTGAATCACGCCCACGTGTCGGCGACGTGCTGCCTCTGGCAATCTCCCGATTAGCGAGGCAGTCGCGCCACACGAGACAGACTGCCCGCGCCAGCCAATATATCGCGAAATGAAAACACGTCTAGAGCTGCGCTCAAATTTCGCATTAGGGAGTATCATAATCATCAGTGAAATTTTTCTTCTAGATGTCAGAGGCAAGATAGAGTAATCCAATCTGCCTATGCTAAGCCATTTCTGGGCAACGCTTTACTCTATTATAAAGCATTCACATTTCTGTTCAAAACTTAATAAAAGAAAGTTAATTATTTCCATGAGCACAGCGCTACATAAAACTGCATCAGCACTTCTGGCTTACCTTTCCGTGATAATTTGCATAAAGAACACATCCATAGACGCAAGCGACGCTCATAACAAACTGCAAAGGAACAAAAGAAATAGCACAGTTGCAAAAACCTTCAGTGATTATTTATGTTTCTAAATCCACTGTGCTTATTTATCTGATCAAAGCTCTTGGCTGCAAAGATCACACTTGGTTTATTTGAGACATAACTTCGGCCAGAGTTCTTTGCAATCAGACATGCAAGCAGACTTCACTGCACAAACTGTCACTGCTAACAAAGCCAACCCTTTTCTGCACACGGAAGTTCATGAACTGTCTGAATTTGTTTCTTAAGATAAGAAGCTCTAGGAAAATACATTTAATGAAATACATGTTAACATTGTGAGTCACGTGTTTCTATTCTTCCCATTTTTTTTAGCACTGTTCTTGCACTGTTATTCAAGGTAGCAATTTAAAGAGAAAAGGAGTGTAAAGCTTGTCTGGCTAAATCAAGCATTGCAACCCTCTATCCTTACAGGGCCCTTGTTCTGAAGTGAACATGATGTGCTCTTGAACCAGTTCAATAAGTCTAGCCATTTTTACACATTTCAGCACGCCAGTTGGTTTAAAAGAATACAAATAAACCGAGTTTGGCAAATGACAGAAAAAGAAAAAGGGGGAGGGGGGCATGAATAAGCTCAGAGTTTAAAGAAACATGCAGCATACACTTCCCTATAAGAACACCACGCTACACCCCTGAAATCTAATGGGAGTACCAAAGTAGCACAAATATGCCATTTAAAGATGAAGGCTCTTTAAAAGCACTCGTATACTTAACACATTTTGTTGATACCATGTCAATAGTATAAACAACACTGCCTAAGTGATAAGTGAATCAATCGCTTGAACACTACAACACAACGAAATTGTCACAACCAACTAATGTGTAGCAAAAACAGACTTATACAAGAGCACATCAAAAGTATTTGCAATTAGATTGTATTGAAGTTAAACAAGCTGAAACACCATATGGCACATCATATCTAATGCTCGAAAGAAGGCTGGGCCAAGGAAAAGTTCCCCATCAGAGAAACCATGCAAATGGCTGCAGGGCGAGTCATGGATAAAGAGTAATTGTAAGTGCTGGCATAAGAGTAATCTGCATCTTATTAAATTGAAACACAACTAAAATACTAATGGCACATTTTCCCCTTGGCAGATTTATGTTTCAAAATGCATTCACAGCAACATTCTATAATAATATATATATAGGGGTGGAACTGCCCAAAGTCATTTTGGAGCAATTTTTGCAGCAAATAAAATTGCGTTTTGGAGCAGTTTGGAGCAGACACAATTACATTTTGGAACAGACTAAATTTCATTTTGGTGCAATTTGGAGCAGATAAAATTTCATTTTGAAGCAGTTTGGAGCAAGCCAATCTGAATTTTGGTAGAATATGGCAGCGAAACCATGATGAAACACAGAATAAACTAACACGAAGCGCGTAGTAGAAGCACGCTTTGTAGCTCTAGTGTGCTAGAATATGGAAGAGTGGGTCGAGCGGCGGCATGGTGCATGCTTTCCTGTAAAGCCGAAAACATTGGTGGCACTATGATGTAAATATATTCCCGCGCCGAGGCTCATGATAAAGCAGCAAATGTTCTCAAATTATGCGGTCCAATTGACGTGGTACCATAATTTCTGGGTCACCATATGTCACCGCAGACCAGGAGAGCCGCAATCAACCCTGGGCTGGTATAACATAAAACTATTCCAATAATTTATTATTGCAATAGCAATTATGTCGACACTTCAGGAGCACTTCTGCTGTCGCTGTGATGTTCCATATAAAGTCCAAGGGCTATAACATCGCAGCGCGCTGTATGCTGTATGTGCGAGGGTGAGCCGATGATGGTGGCTCAATATTGTGTGCGCAAAGGAGGAAAGCCAGGAGGAAGCCGTCTTCCATTGCTCGCAAAGCACCGGGGGGACGGGGCGTTCTACTCCGGCAACTGCTGTGTAAGGTGCGGCAGCGCGGGCCTTATCTTGAAAGCGATCTGCGATGGGGACAAAATGTGCCGAGTGCTAATAGCTTCGTGTGCGGTTTTCGCCACTTAGCAAACTTGGAAGCAAGAGGCAGCAAGAAGGTCAATTCGCTCGCTGCTGCTGCCACACTTCCTCATTCCAGCCTTTTGACAGCGAATTTCCGCGGTCATCAAGTGAGCTGTGTTTCTGTTTGCCTGTGCGCGCTTGACACCATGCTTGTTAATTTAGTTAGTAAGCGAATGTTTGCAAGTTTGAGCGAAGGTATCAAGTAACAGCGCGTAATGAACAAGGACGAGAAAGGAATGAAGACCACAGGACAAGCGCTTACTAACTATGAACCAACTAGCCCTCATCAAGTTGTTACTAATGCAAGTTTGCAAGTTTATATGGCTGATAAAACTAATATCTTTACTTTGTATAACTGCCTACTAATTTGCTATCGAAATCGTTGCTTCGCCTTTCGGGTGAAACTGCGACATTTTCAGGATAAGGAATCCGCTGCCAGAATGCACATGCCGAAGCCGTTCTAGAGCAGCGTGGCACAATTTTGGTCAATTTGCTCCATTTGGTGCAGGAATATGCGTTTGTATCAAAATGGCGCAATTGATGCAGGAGTCCCACCCCTATATATACAAAGCGCTCCAAGTGTAGCAACAACCAATTAACTCACCTGAAGAAAAACCCAGAGCAGGATGTTCATTATCTGTGTTTGAGCAAAGAGCTCCAGTCCAAACTTTATGCAGATTATGGCCTCTGTTAGCATGATGGCACTGAAAAGATTGCCAGATTACCAGAAAAATCAGCAACAGCATTGTGCATCTCCTACTTAATCGCTAGGCGTAAAATACATTTCCAATTTCAAAATGCACTCAATAAAAAGAAGTAGAATAAATGTGTACAGTAACTTAGAAGTAAGCTCAACTATCTAGCACCATGATGTCGGGTATGGCACAACAGGCAATAAGCTGGACAAGCGAACATGAGACAGTGAATACATAGTCACAATGGCAACATTTTAATAGGCGTGAAATCGAATACTACAACCAGTTTACCTAGATTTACATGAAGGCATTCCAACTGAACACCATATGGCCTAAGCCTACAGCACCCCCATGGCCTACAGCCCCCCCCCCATTGTACTCACCTGATACATAGGCTTATTCAAACCTACACTCCAGGAAAAATTTAAACCCTTTTAGGGGTTACCTTGTTCCCAACCAATAATTGTCACTTATCTTGCGTGCACAACCTTTCACTAAAGCTGCACTCCAGGTACTTTTTACTGCTGGTACTTTAGGGTCATGAATGGCACTTGCATATCAACATGACATTTTTGACGTGAAAGTAGCAAACACAAAGCAGTAAAAAAGCAAGTGTAGGAAGATTGATGATGATTACTGTTTCGGGAAAGATAAGCCCTAAATGGAGTAAACATTTTTCAGAGTGCAGTGCTTCACGGGTGCCACACACAATGCTTTTCAAGCTGCCAGATACAACCATCATTGCACTTTCAAATAGAACACATTTCTGTGTGAAGCAAAAAGTGCGGTGGAATGGGAAAATAAGGTACAGTATACTTCCATTAATTCGACTATGGTTAACCCGGTTAATTCGATTTTTTGGTTAATTCGATCCTGAACGAAGGTCCCAGCCGGTGCCCATGCATTTTTATGGACCCAAAGTTTCGTTATTTTGATCCTAAAATTGACTTTCGCCAGATAATTCAAACTTCACCAGTCAGCACGCACACGCCTGACCACTATGTTGACCCCAATAGCGACCCCTGTAACGGTACTGTCTGTTTCGGTGGAGCCTAGGGATCAGTGAACACGCTGAACACACATAAAAAATCTCCATTTGAAAACACTTATTTCCAGCCTCCCTTAGGAAAATTTGCAAGCAACAACCACAATCACAATGTCTGATTACATTATTTAGCCAACACACTCCCCCCCCCCCTCCCCCCCCCTAAGCAAAATTGGGCGAAAATTGCCTGAGCGGTGCAATCGGATACGAAACCAAAACTGCCTTCCCGGCACTTGTATGCTTTACTGCATAACACAAATGTATTGTAGCAAAGCTGACTTTAGAAAGCCGGCCACCATGGTGCAACAAATATTAGACCCTTGCCTATTTTTCTTGCTAAAAGTCGGGTGTGCGTTAGATAGCTACGTTGTTTAGGAGCTTTAATGTTATCTCTCTATTATATTTCCACTTTGGATACATAGAAAGCGGGCGTGCATTTCTTTCTGGGGCGTGTTAGAATCGAGAAAATACATTTTTCTGCATCTTGTTTCATTCAAGTTTAGGAGCTTTAATGTTATCTCTCTATTAGATTTCCACTTTGGATACATAGAAAGCGGGCGTGCATTTCTTTCTGGGGCGTGTTAGAATCGGGAAAATACATTTTTCTGCATCTTGTTTCATTCAACCTACCGGATAATTTGATCAATTTCGACGGTTCCATCATGGTTGAATTAACGGGTCAACTGCATTCCTTCAGCTGTGTCAACAAGAAGATCATGAGTGTGTTCCAAATCTAGCCAGCATTGCAGAATAAGACCGTTGAAGAGACTGCTTTGAGCATAAGTATTGGAACGAATTTGAAAGATGCCTCTGCGACTTGACCCCACCTCGCATCGACAAAAAAAGCTAAGAAAAGCACACATTATCGCTCTATTTTAACTTGGTGCGTGTGAAATTATGAAAAGCATAACGTAGCTTATATTAAGCGCACAAAAAAGCTTGACATTTTCTTCAGTGCAGGCAACCCTGACATTGAGTTTCCAAGCATTCTGTTCAACTGCCAACTTGCCTGGACGGCAACATAGCCAGCATCGTTCTTAACTTCGATGCTATGTTTGCAAAGCCGTCTGCTTTGCCAGTTTTGTCAGAATTGTAATGAGACTTATAATGGCCACTATCCACTTAGCCATCTAGTATTTAGCCATCTATGCCGAGTATTGGAACACAAATCATGCAAAAGCAAGCTTGTACCATCACTAACACACACAAAAATGTGTCGTCATCACTATCAGCCACTGCAGGACAAAGGCACAAACCAGTGTTTTCCAGCTATCCCTGTCATACACCACCCACCCTGCTTTCCGTAAGCCTTTTTCAGGAGTACATTTTGCTTTCCTTGGTATCCATGTGATTATTTCGACTGTGATTTCCAATGGTTAAGTGGGTGCAAAACCACTGCTGTTCAAGTATGAGGCAGTATCTTCCACTAAGCAAGCAGCAACAAGCTTCATGCACTGAGAGCAACCCCAGCAGCTCCCTCACTGACAGAAAAAAAAAAAAAAAAATTTGGTTTAAGGGTGGCATTTCAATCACCTGGTTTGTTAGTTCTCTGTCTATGTGTGTGAGCAAATTTTGTAGAAAAATAAAAGGGAATCACATGATGACAATTTCTTGCACTACTCTCAGGATGGCAGGGTCTGACAGTTGGCAGAGCAAGAAAAATAAACCTGTTTGAACACTTCAAGTCGTCATAACAGACTCCATTGGCAATCTGTTTTACACATTACGATTCCTACCAAAGTAGGTGCCCCAAATTTTAGCAAAAATATCACAAAAATGCACTAATGGTACACACACTGGTGACGATACTTGACAATAGCGCTGCAAGTACAACAGCCACTCACCCAAATACCCAGCATTGTGTGCCCACCCGTCGGCACCTTGTGTCTGTAACGTAGCTGTAGTACTGCCTGCAAGCAAAAACACAAAAGTTTCACAAAAATATCGATCTGTATCTTGAAATGCAGCCTGTAATTTTTTGCAGAGCATTATATTTTAATGTCCCTGATGCAGCACAAGTTACATATGTGACAAGAAAATGATGCGGTGCACTAATAATGGTGAAGCCTAGATATTAACACGTTTACATTGATGTGAAATGACCGCAAACAGTCTTCCAGAACCTGATTTACTGCACCTGCTTAACCCTCCCTACAACTAATGCATAATGGCAGATGAAATTCTGGATGCTGTGGAATTCTTGCTAAATTCTTCAGGCACAATTCATGTGGCAATGTTGCTAATATCATAGCCGCGAACAATGTTGCCATCATTCAGGTTACTGCATGTACCCTCACTTTTTTCACTATGCCAATTTTTTCTGTTGTCAAAATATAAAAAAGAAGCAGGTCTTGCATAAGCTTTTAGATAGCTGCAAGAAAATTATCTGTTGTTGCTATTTCAGCTCCCTGTACGTAATGATGCCATCTAACACCAATCAAGACCACCTAGTGCGTTACATGCAATAATTATTCAGAATTCAAAGCTTGTGTGGCCAGCCAGTGGCAACACACAGCTGTAACGCTCGGGGACAACTGTCCCAGCATCAACAATGTTGACACCAGGGTCCCTTCAGTCCAGCTTTATCTGTACATTCCTGCAATCTTTCAAGTAAAAAAAAAAAATTAAATAAAATAGCAGCATCAAACATTTCATACGCAGCTGTAGGTAATAGATAACTGCAAGAGTTGTTTTGCAAGGTATGGTCAGTGAATTGCTTTTGCGGTGCAACAATTTCTATGCCAAATGCTTGCAAATTGACAGGCACTGATGCCTTCCATTTACGGCAACAATTACTTGTGCAGAATAAAGCCTAAGTGAGCCCAGTAGTAAGCTAAAAGAGGAACAATGCACATTCTGTATTTGAAGATCATCAGTGACCACTGAAATAAGTACATAAATAACTATCACAACTAGCAGTTTACTGCCATTCAAATCGCACTCGCTAAAAAGACGTACCTTTACATTTGATCAAAACAACAAATTCTCTGTAACCCTCCTTGAGCAGAAAATGCAGTTTCCATATCCGTCAGAAATTTGCAATTTAGAGCATTCCATTGCACCCATAAACTTGTGTAAATAAGATAATTTGTGCAAGGGAGAAGAATGATGCAGACCTCAGCGTTGGTGCCACAATGATGCCGATGAGCATTAACCTTGCCACACTCAGCGGGTGGTCCGGGGGTACCTCGAATATGTGCTTCAAGAAGAATGTGTTCAACTCTGTTACCTGTGGTTAAGAATTCCATCAAATACATTAATCACTGTAGCTTGACTAAATAACATTAACACAAGTGCAAATAAAGAAAGATAGAGAAACATGGGCAGCACAGAATGAAAATCAAAGACGCACCTGCCAAAAAATGACTAGCTCCGTGACAGCCAGGAACCGCATGTAGGTGCACGTAGGGTCCATCCACCGCACATGTGTCCAGCTGCACAGTTATTTAGGAATGTGGGGCAGTGCTCAATGCTGCATACTACACTACCAGTGATGCTACTAGCCCATGCAATTTCGGAGCAGGTTTATGAAAGCGATTGCAAACCATGTTATATGGAGCTTTTACAGCGGGTAAGCCACGTGAAAGCAGTAAGTAGTCAGTGGTCCATAAACTCAATCCAAACACTAAAAATGGTCCCCCCCCCTACTTCATCACAGTTCTTACTGTGGACTGCAACGAAGTGGTGATGTCCTAAAAGTTGCTTAAAAGGCCACCTCAGTCGCTTAGAAAAGCAATGAAGCGCTTGGACATGCTACATACAGACTTCGGAAGCGTTCGAAGAACCTTCAGCGTGGTCCAACTGCTATAAATGTAACCTTTAAGACAGTCTTCTTCTTATTACTGGGGTTTTACGTGCCAAAACCAGTTCTGATTATGAGGCACGCCGTAGTGGAGGGCTCCGGATGAATTTTGACCACCTGGGGTACTTTAACGTGCACAACGCAAGCACATGGGCATTTTTGCATTTCGCCTCCATTGAAATGCGGCCGCCGCGGCCGGGATTCGATCCCGCGATCTCGTGCTCAGCAGCGCAACACCTTAGCTGACTGAGCCACCGCGGCGGGTAACCTTTAAGACGGAGCACTTTTAAGACGAAAGAAGGTATGTTGATAATACAGCACAGCCTAATGCAACAGGTGTACCTTCCTTCTCTACCTCCCCAAACAGAATTGGCGATTTTTAATTTTTTTTTGCACTGTTCTCACAGATTATACAAGCCCTCTAAAGTTAATCTATCGGTAGTTTTGACAAAACTAAAGCTAGGCTATTTACACAAATAGTTGCTTGCAAAGGTAGTTTATCTGATGGCAAATGCAGCTTTTGTGTACAAGTAGAGCGGGCAAATAAATATGTTTTTTGTTTTTATTCACGATTTGGTATATATGTTAATATTAAGAATTTGTGTGATCAACTTGAAGACAGCTTTATTTTGCTTGATTCTTCAAGCAAATTTCTTCTTGATTCTTGATTTCTTTCTTGATTCTTCAAGCAAATTTCTTTCTTCAAGCCAATTTGTATGAAAATTGTCTCGAATAAAAGAGAAAAAAAAAAAAGAACACTTCCGTTCTGCGATACTTCTAATCAAATTTCACACTCGGTAGAATAATTTCGCATTCATATATGGGCGAGAGCGCAGGGTCTGGCTCGGCGCCAGTGCGATCGCTCACATAATGATCCAGGCTTAATTGAAGAGGCTTGACTCGATCCACCGTGAAGCTAATGCAGCCACTGGTCCATGTATGCAATGCCGATTTTGATGGTACGGAGAAATGGCGCTTTAGAACTATAGTTCCATTTTCGAAAACTCGAGCAACCCTTTCGGCGCAGGGTGGTTGCAAATTTCTCATATTTTGCTTAAAATGTAGCAGGATGTAGCAGGGTTTGCCTCTCAGCGCAGTTCGGCGCAATTGGCGCAGTGATAGCATCACTGCATACACTGCTGTGAACATCTCAGCCAAATTTGGAGTCATGCACAGCGTGGAGAGCTCGCAAGCGGAGAGCGAAGTCACATATTTCCCGAACACTCTTTTCAAATGAGGCCTTCTCCTCATCTGCTTCGAAGCTGCCAGTGGCTTGCATACGTCGTCAAATATATGCAAGATAATATACAAGATTCTCATAAATGGCTTTTAATGGTTGAAAGCTGACACAAATCAAGAAGGGTGTTTAGATCAGTCCGCTTCGTCCTACTGTTACTGTGTATATTTATTGACGCAGTTTATTTAATAAACAGGCTGACGAAAGCGAAAATCTGCTTCCAAATTTGTATAATAATTACGTACTTCTGGAGAAGTCAACTATCATATGCTCTCGCTCGGCCGCGGCCGACTATGAATTTTTGTCACTCAGAATTAACAGCCAGCTCCGCCCTCGCTGTCTGTGCCGGCCTGGGCCACGATGAAGCACGAGAAGTGCCACGCAATAAAAATTGGAAAACTGCAATCATTCTGGTAGCGGAAAGCGATCAAACTTTATTCAAGTTGCCAGGATATGCAAATTCGCTGTACTGCTCACCGTCCTTTCTCCTGTGTATAGCAATGGCATGAAAATGGCTGAAATACAGACTGACGTGGTTGCACGTAAATGTGTGCATTCAGCACAGCATTCACAAGCTTGGCCACTTGTAGAATTCGATATGTTTTCCCCCTGGTGAATCCGCTTTTCGAACTACTGGTCATTCGGTTTTTCAGACAATCCCCGTTGAATCTGAATACTCCGTCGGCTAATATGTATTGCCTTATATTGGTGTGCTTACTTTTTTTTTTTTTTTGATCCTCGAACTGCTCTCTTGCCTTATAATCAATTCAATACAGTATGTATCAATTCACTGTGGATCGGAGAGCATCACGCAGGAGTAGACACGTAATTGATGATGCAATCTCTACTTAACAATACAGACAATACTGTAAATCAGTAAATAACAAATTGAGGACGTGACATAAGTGGGTTGCTCTTGAAGCAATTAACATACATATTTCACTAAAGTGCAGCAAGGAAAAGTTAGATATCTGATAAATGAAGCATGCATTACTGACAGTAATAACACATTCTTTCTACTATCAATTGCTTGTGTGTGTGCGCACACTTTCACGCATGAAAACAAGAGCAATACACATCTAAAGTGTACAGTGTTGCTACAAACCTGGCAGGTGTAAACTGCAGCAGCGCTCTCCGAATCTTTCCCGTTGTCGTTTGAATGTTCCTGCAATTAAAAAAACAAAAGTAACACTGAGCATCAAGTTGTATTTGATCGCTCCAATAACCTCATTCAATAAACAACAGCAAAAATGCAGTAGCAAAAAGGAGAATGATGGAGTGATGGACAGAGCGTATCGAATGGCAGCTACATGGCCAGTAGTTGTCCAATGTTCTAATATGCATACCTGTCAACTCTCCCAAATTTTTCGTGAATTCAGGCTCATTTTACAATTTTACAAACGTACATCAAGTATTACAAAAAGCAATTCCATTTTCAAAAAGTTTATAGGTGTTGCAAGGTGGGCCGGCACATGATTGCAAAGAAACGCATACCAGGAAAGAAATTGAAATGGTATTTGCGCCACCCTCTTGTGGTAGTGCAATGCACCATATACCAGAGAGGTACATGCTTCGCGCAAACTTTTCTGAATGCAGTGGAATCTCGTTGATACAATTCTGCAGGATATGTTTTTCGGGACAATATGGATAATATGATTTGGTTAGATAATACGTTGGATGATACAATTTAAAGATGATACGCTTTATTTTCCAGTTCCAGTGAAGATCGTGTCAACGAGACTCCACTGCAGTTGCTAAAGCGGGTGAAAACGGCAACAGCAAAGTTGTTGAAAAACAAAGCTATGTGTGACTTGTCAGTTTCTGCAGTTTGAACTTTGCAGCTGCTTGTGTGCTGCATCTAAAGGCAAGTTGTTAATAAAGTACGAATGTATTCCACAAAACGGCATGCTCAGGGCAAAGTTTGAAAAAATATGCGTTCTTCCTCCCCCTCTTTCCCCTGGTCTTGTCCACGAAATTTATATGAATTTTCAAGTTCACATGTTGGCAGGTCACTTGTAGAAAATGGCCCAATAAAAATACTGATGTGAAAGTGAATACTAGTATGTCTACTAGCTTTTACTTATATAATGCAGCTTACATGTCAATCAAAGCTTCTAGCTAACTTTACTTCGATAAGTGTATCATTCTAAACTTTAGTAACTAAAAGCTTTACGGGCTGGTCACCTTATACATCACTATTCCTCAATACAGCAGAGTTGCAGCCCAAACCTTTTACAACTGACATGACATGCTTATACCAGCTGCAGAGCAACCAGCACGAAAGCACCACGTTTAGCGACTCACTTAATGCTTTCCCACTTGTAGGTGCGCATCTCAAGCTTCTCACAGATGCGCATGCCAAACCAGATGCCCAAACCATTGCACAAAAGCACATCCAGCACAATGGCATCCCACCAGCACTCCTTGAAGTTCGGCAGCAGGTGTGCAAAAGCCATCTGTTGGCAGAAACAAAAGGAATGGTTTCTCACCCTCATTCTTATTAAGAGACCATAAAAAAAGGCAACAGGCAACCAGCATAAATGCAAATAATGTTGAAGACGTTCCTGGAGGTTTTGTCCAAACGCTACACATTGGGTCTACAAGACCCCCACAGTCCTAAGTTCCCAGATGTCTGGGGTTCTTTAGCATGAACCAGAATCTCAGAATATGGACATTTTTGTGCTCCAAACCAGATGCCACCCACTGAAGTTGGGTGGCAAACCGATAGAGCCATAACGTCGGAAAAAAAAAAAAAAAACTGCAGTACTCTTCCTTTGAATTCTCTGATACACTGAATGGTCTGGGAAGGCCTCAATTAATTTCCATACACATGCGCAGCGCACTTCTGTTTAGTTGAACTACTGTAAATCAGAGCTACCCAGATGATCATACTGTTAAATGTCTGCTGGCAGCATTCAACCACGGTCATGATCACTATATAATAGTCCTTGAAGTTCCACAAGTTCATGACGGTGGCTCAGAAACAATAAGCATGTGCCACAACTTTCTAGACAAGTTTAAGATGCTGCTCTTAAAATCAGAACAATGCCTACATCATAAGGCCTACTTTTAAAGACTTCACAAGGCTTTGCATCATTACAATTTTTTGTGATTAAAATGTCACTGATAGGACATTCTACCAGCAGCCACAAGAAACATTGGTTACATGGGGTATTCTCTTGCTACAACGAAATCAAAAATGCGGGATCCTACATGGTATCGGTTATAGCGAAGCAAACTTTGTTTGCACATACCTAAAAATATATATTCTGGTAGCAAGAATGTCAAACATTCAACAGTGTGTTCATTTGGGCTAGTTGGTACACCTCGTAAGAAGCAGCTTTAAACAGTGAAATACAGGAGACAGCAAAAGAACCACAGGACAGAGCACAGACACAGCGCTCAGTTGTGCTGCTTTCAAATACAGTCACCGACCGATTTTTCAGACGCCTGATTTTTCAGACCTGCATGATTTGTGTGGCACCGCAACCTACTCCTAACACCAATGTACAACTGGCAATAACAAGAATTTAGGATGCAGCACAATATTTTGGGCATTAACCACACGCGTGATGCCGCAAACATTGCAGACAGAAACAATGTTGCTGCCACATCGACTGGTAGGGAACCACTACTTTGATTGCTGGATCCCAACAAAGTGGCGCTGGTTCGGCCTAGCAGCCTTATAAGTGCAGCCAGCAGAGTGGCTAGTGACAAGCCGTAACGGGAAGCTCACTGCCAATACATTCGCACTCGTAGACCTCGTCAGCAATCGAGCACCAGATCAGATGTGCGGGCTAAACTGGCAGTCGTAGTACAGCAGCTCAGCCTTGGTTGGACCACAGTTACCAAGCCAAAGTGCCAATCCCGCACAATAACACTGATTGCAAAGTTGCGTATTTGCAGCGGTGCAGCGCTTGTGTATACAATTTAGTGTTTTTCCCGTTCCCCGTATCGGCAAGGCTAGATGCCAATGAGTCATCAAATCCACAGACCCTTTGCTGGCCCATCAGAGGCACCCCAGTTGTGTTTCTTTTGCATAGATCTGATCCCGGTTACCTTTTCTACCGATATCTGCGCTGTATGCTTATAAACGAATATCGAATATAACGAAGGTATTTTCACATACGATATCACAAGCAAAAATATGTAGGCAAGACAACGCTAAAAACAGCCAACAGCTCTTACCTCCGTGATCTCCCAAGTGACGCTTATTGCCCAGCATATGCCATAGTGCCGCACCAGTATGGCCTTCATGGCCCAGCCAAAGAAGTGTCCAAAGGCAAACACATCCATATGGGCCCACAACTTCTCCAGGGTGATGTCTGAGCAGTTCACACCATACTCCTGGACACAATTGCACAACATAGAAAATGGCTGATGTCAAAAATTCCGCAAGAAACCATCTCAGGATGACTGTCAATGTCAATGCAATTAGCATTTAAGCAATGTAGCGACACACTGTACTTGCCATCGCTGAAACATGTCATGTATGAGGCGTGTATGCAGCCGGGCTTCTCTTTCGCGCTTTCCAGTGGACACGCTCTGCTATCTAGCAACGGCACCACAAAGGCTGCGCATGGTGCGTGTTTGAACATATATTCAGACAAGATTGTGTGGATATATATGACGCGGGTTCAATTCTGCCTGGCATCATAGAAATTTAAAAGGATTTTCTTTTTGTTGAAGAGCAGCACATACCCAGTGACCAAAGTTAGGGTGAAAGAGGTTAGATACAAATCTACATACCGCTAACTTGGGGAAGTTCCCAAAGAATGCTGACCGCATTAAAACAATGGACTGTCAGCCAGCCTCCTCTGCATACAATATGATGTGGGCCCCAGTAAGTCAAGGTGCAAGCAAAAAGAAATTAAAAAATCATAAAGTTCCACCAGAGCAGAACCCTTTGCTTCTTTTTTTTGCTTGAAGTTTGAAATTGTTCTACAGCTTGTTGGTTGGACTTGTCACTACGATTAGCTATAGTAACCTTCTGTGTAGCCCAATGCCAAGCAAGGTAACTGCTTCCACCATTAACATAAGCATTGTGGTTCTGCTAAAATAGTCCTTTGTACATTTTTTTTTTGCTTTCTTTTTTGTCTAGTCTTCTTTTTAGTGTTCTTACTTCTGTGTTTCAGTCTTTTGTTGCAGATTGGCTTGAAACAATGTATGAATGCGGTAAACTTGCGTGCCCTTTTTGCTCACACTGTCGTCTTGTTTAATTAAACAATATAGTCATGCTTGTTTGCTTCTGTTAAAAGAACTTTAAAAGTCCCATTACCTTCTGTTAGGTAATGCTTAGGATGGATAACCGGTGGACCATTAGAGTTACAGAATGGGTACCAAGAGCAGGGAAGTGCAGTTGAGGACGGCAGAAAACTAGGTGGGGTTATGAAGAAATTTGCAGGCACAAGATGTAATCAGCTAGAGCAAGACAGGGGTAATTGGGGATCGCAGGGAGAGGCCTTCCTCCCACAGTGTACATAAAATATAGGCCGATGAAGATGATGATGACCTTCTGTTAGTACTCCTTTGGGATAACTCGTACCGCAATAGTGTTGTTCGTAATATGAAACATATAACTCAATTTGCCGTAACCAAAACAATAGGTTGAAAGAAATACGCTTGAACTGCAACCAGGTTGCTGCTATCCAACAAATGAAAGTGTTCATGTTTCAGCATTGCACTTATACCATGAACAAACCAAGCTTGACGAGAACAATCAAGCACTGGACAACCACCATGCAACTTTCCCTGACAATGTGATAACCAAACACTAACATGCTTGCACATCAAAATTGCAAAGGCAGTGCTGTCTCACCTTTTCCAAGTCTATGGAGAAATTTTGAAGCTTTGGGTAGAACCAGTACATGACATTCTTGATTGTGGTGTAGTTTTGGAAAAGCAGGAACAGTAGGCCCATAAGGTAGAGTACACTCAGGCCTGTGAGAGATCACGAGTTTAGGACTACACAAGCAACACAGGTCGCTGCAACTCTACTGGGCTCGTACACAGCACTATTAATTAAAAAGCAGCCTAGCCTTGCAAGACAGCTCAGATTTGCAAGGTTATGCACGCCCACCAAACAGTCACTGATGTTTGCAACAGAGCACAAAATCCAGCAAGGAGGAGGTAGATCAGATAAAAAATGCAACATGATATGACACCATGTAAGGCATATGCTGGAAGCAGTAAGGTACAATTTAAATAATGTTCTTCCTTAGAAATTGAAAGTACAAGTTAGGAGCAGCATTAAAACTTCACTGTTCTTTTTAAGTGTGGCCATCTACTCGCATCTGTGGCCTTGCTTGATGCACTGAACAGCACAATGCAGTTACCATCTCAATATTTTCTACTTTCCCTTTTCCTGCAATGACAACTATTATGTTTATTACCTACCCCCCTCCATTGGCACTCTGTCTTTTATTCCTTCTCTTTCATGTAGTAGTAGCAGTAATTGGTTGTTCATTTTAAAGAAATAGAGAAAAGGAAAGTATGAAAAATTACTGCTGACTGTGCTGTGACTGTCTAGCTACATCTGATAATTTAGCTAGGATGGACACTCGATCAAGCGTAAAATATGAAGTCATCATCTTCGCCATCGTCGTCACACTTTATTAATCCTACTACAGGGAGAAGGCTTATCCTAACAAGTATTTACTTACCCCTCTCCTGGGCCAGCTAACTCCATCCACAGTCAACAGATTGTAATATTATTACTCCATTTAATCATCTGCAGTATTCAACTTCACTTCCCATTGCACCAATTCTGCTACTACTCGTAACAGATTATTGGTTATTAGTTCTATGCATCACATGATTAACCAAACTACAAGGAAAAAGACTGCAAACAGTGTTGAAGAGCAAGTGAACTTGGCAGGTCTTCCTTCAAAATTGAGGTGGTTATCACAGAAAAGTAAGAATGGAGGCTTTTTTTTTTTTTTTTAAGTCAAGGTGGCTTACCAAAGACTATCCTCCACACAGCTGGGTGTGGTCGAGTGAAGGGACCTGTAAAAATCAAATACAAAAGCAAGGACATTTAGTCTTTTAATTTGCATTGCACTTACTTCTTTAAAGTGCATGAGCATATAAAGTATAGCTTCCCAAGCAGTGAATCCTAGAAACAATTACTCAGACAGAAAAAAATATTTCTATGCCCCACAGCTGAAGTATCAAAAAGTGCAATAAACATCTGTAAAACAGACCAACATAAATTTAAATTCTTCCAGACCTAGCCTCAGAACGTACCAAGCAAAAAGCAAAAAAGTTTCAATCTACAAACTTGAAATCTTTCTCAACAAGCAAACCTGAAGCTCATGGAGGTTTTCATAATAAGAGTGGGAACAGCACCCCGTTACAGCAGTTAACAGTGCTAACAGACATGCAATTATGGGCCCCTAAAAGAGCAGTAAAACCTAAGTGGAACAAATTCCGGCAGATACTATCAAAAATCATTTTCAAAGTCAGCGATAGCTTTCTATTACCCTGCTGCATTTTTCGTGTGGAAAGGATGCGGCCTGGTGCCCTCCTTCCTCCTATGTGCACGAAATCATCACCTGCACTAATTAATCATGCTCTTTCCTCTCTCCTCCTCCTCTATGCATGCGCTTTCTTCACTCTGTACTCTCCCCGACACCTGAACTTCCCCTCCACTATTTACTGTCATCCTCCCCACTCTGCGAGAGATCACGAGTTTAGGACTACACAAGCAACACAGGTCGCTGCAACTATACTGGGCTTGTACACAGCATATTACTTAAAAAGCAGCCTAGCCTGCTTTTAACAAGTTAGATCAACATCTGCAAACCACAAAAACCAGGGGAAGTAGCTAAAGAAAGCTATTGCTTTAATAAAGGTAGCAAAACATTGTGTGCGAAAAGCTGAAGGTTTAGTTAATGCATCTGTTGGTTTTCACAATGCCTGATGCACGCACTTCATGCTCTCAGCCAATGATCAGTGCAGATGCATTATCCTTAGGCCATATTCTCAGACAACCTCTGTTTCAGTTGAAACAATTAGCCTTTAAGGGCTAACAAAGAGTGTGTGCCACCTGTCGTAATCACCATGATTTTTTGCATAAGGTGTCAAGCATTGGAAGCTTAACATAAAATGTGACGCTCCAGATTCCAAGAAAAATAGTGTTAAACGAAGTGCTCCCTTCTATAATACTTCAAGAAAGCATGATCCTAATCACGACTTGCGTGCACAGAAGATATCACATGCACCTATACCAATTGTTTTATCCCTCATGCTATCAAGCATGGCTTCATTAAGTATAAGGACACACACTGCAATGAGCCTTCACAAAAGGAAGACAGCTTCAGGACAAACAGTGAGATAACGCATGAATGACTGAGAATGCATTTTTAAGAAGAATGCATGTATTACATTTGAAAATGCTGCAAACTGACTCGTTACATGACAAGCAGAGGCAGAGTGCATTTCCCATCATTTATAACAGAGCATGTGAAATCGATTATTATGACAGCAAACAATTTAATATGGAAAAAAAAAATAAACACAAATAAAATCAATAGCATTCTGCAATACTCATCAACTATATATGCAATCACCTTCTGCGGAATTGTATTTCAATGTGGCTTAACACATTCACTGCACCCGCACTTTTCGAAGTCTCGAGTCCTGTGTGTCGTGACCCACCGTGGGTCACTTGCCATATGCCATATGGTGGGGCGTGACCCACCGGTGAGCCACCAGGGAGTTGTGCTCCTTTGAAACTTCCTCAAAGTGTAGAGAGATGGCATCACAACACGTCAGATCAGAAGCAACAAGAATCTGTCCTCTTCATTGATTTCTATGCTTGCACCTTGCAGGAAAGCCCTGAACATCCGTACAGGAGGAATAAATGCTGTGACCCACGCCTGAGCTATGTTTCAGGGACAAGGGTCCGAATGTACCACTTACAACTTTACAAATTATTAACAATGCCCATTCAGGTGGCTCCAAAGGCTCTCCAAGTTTATCAGTTACCCTTACCATTTGGGAAGGCGAGGACACTGATGATGAGGAAGAAAAATGCTACGCAGCAGATACCACTCCACATATTCTGCTCCAGATTTGCATCATCTCTGCAAAAAACAAAGACAAAATAAACAGTTAAATTTCACATCTCCTTGCTACAACACCAAGAGGGGAAAAAAGCTAGCATGCCAAGAACTGTATTACTTCGTACAATATCCTTGCAACAACACCAAGAGAGGAAAAAAAAGCTAGTATGCCAAGAACTGTATTACCGCGTACAAATAGGAGGAGAGTTCCTGTACACATTGTTAAGGTTTGCTGGTGGGCTAGTTGGTTCTGATTCATAGTGACAAATAACAGTGTGAAAAGACAAGGATGAGAAGGTGACATGCACATACTCTGACTTGCACCTACTTCTATAGCATACACATGACTGTATATGTAGTCATGTGTATGTTATATATTTTGTACACTTCCGAAAACAAAAGTAGTAGTAAGTCAGGCGCATGTGTGTGTCACTTTCTCGTCCTTGTCTTTTCGCGCTGTTATTCGTTCACTATGCTCTATACAGACACAGAGCTGGCCCTTACGAGAAACAATGTCCACAAAAATTAAAATGGTTCGACCAGTAGGTTTGAAGTAAGAAAAACTGATACCACTGGCAGGAATAGCAGCGATAAGGTAGTTTTAAAGGCAATAGCAAAAAAATTGTATGCAGCATGTGAAACAGCACAGGCTTGTGTGATCAAACAAATGCTTGACGAAAAAAAAGGAAAAATGAGCACTTGGTACATCTCACAAATCATATGAGCAGAGCATACTTTAGATAAAATAAATGGTGCATTCTGCCCTGGGTAAAAATAAGGACAAAGATAAGGACAAAAAAGACAACAGACTTCAGCAATGCCTTCAGCTCTATACGCATTTACTGCGACAGCAGCATTCTCCCAGTGTGAAAACCACCATCATACTTTTGCTTGCCTGCTTTTTCCCTAATTAATGATGCACACCCACTACCTGGGACTGGACAAGAAGCCAGCAGTTATTCGGTGGTTGGCTGGAGGGTAGGATGCAGTTGTATAAAAATGTATTAATTTTAAGTAAGAATTTGAGGAAGTTTAAATGACATGACAATTATATGGTATTTATAAATTTTGTCTTATTACAGAAAAAAACGTCTGAACTAGACAAATAAGTTGCGACTATCATCTTTGCCATGTATGCAACATCCTTTCCCTATAGCATAGAAATGCATGTTTTAAATTCAAGATACGTGCAAAGACAGAGAGAGGGGGACTTCCAGATTTCCCATGTCTAAGTAGGCTAGGTTTATTTAGTTGAAATCAATGGCTTTACGGAACCTTTCGTTCACAGCTGTTTGGCCAAAGGCTTATGCTAATTAATTTTTTTGTTGAAGGCGGTTCAACATTTTACTGTATGAATATATTTGATTGAGACAATCTTTGTTGCCACATGCTTATCTTAGTTTCTTTTGTGTGTTATTATGGTGAGGTGACATTGCGGTAAGTGTAGTAAGTTTCGAGAACTTGTGAACACAGTCATAGTATCTGTTTCTATCATGTAGTAGGACAATGTCCAAGCACCTACCTGCCCGACATATCGACACCATGGCACTTCAAACTTGAAATCTCCTTAACCACATTTTTTTTTAAATTGAGTGTGTGTAAATCACCGTGTAAGCTGCCAGGGATGAGAAAGTAGTTGTGTTAGAGATTTCTTACTTTTCAGGCTTCAACAGTAGTTCTGAAGGCCCCCTGCCTGGGGATCAATAAACTCTGAGGCCAGAACTTCTACTACAAGTGATGTCACAAGTGGTATGACACTGTGCCATCTACAAGATTTGAGCAATTTTTTTCCCCGTAGATTTGCAGTGCTGCTACATCGGGCACTTGGTGGTTGTAAATCCTGCATGCTGCTGTGTAAACTATGTGGCATTATCGCTGCAACGTTTTGTCGACATTCATGCCCATCGGTGCTTTCAGCATTATTTTCCACCAACTGCCTGAATCTTGATGCATCCTCTCTTGTGGGTATGTGCCATGTTTAAGGCTGATCACCATCGTCACGTAAGTCTCCTTTGAGCCGCCGATGCTGTTTGTTTTCATGAGCATGACAACAAGAAATTGCACGCCAACACACGGCCATTTTGTAAAGAACAATTTCTCATGCCATTCTCGTCCACTAGTGTGCTTGTTCTGGCCTCCAAAATACACGCACAGGCTCCACTACTCTCAGAGCCTGTATGGAGTGCAAAATCTTGCAGTAAATGCCCAGCACCGTTGCCGCACTACAGCCCAGTGGTTAGCGTGCAAGACTCCAAAATGAACCAGTAACACGGGTTCGAATCTCAGTGGTGGCAGTTGTGGATGTTCTTATTCTTCGCCTTGTGGCAATGGTGAAACCGGGGTTGACGAGGTGACCTGACAACAGCAAAAATCGTCCTTAAGTGTTGTCAACTTAACGGAATGGAGAGACGAAACAGACGGACAAGGCAAGCCCATTTTCGAGCACTTAATTGCTGTCGGAGTAAAATCAGTTTTCGGCCCTGATCTCTGTCCCAATCAACAACTCAGCACTGCAGACACTAAAAAATGCAAAGGCCTGTCCTACAGTGAGGTCTCTCCTGAGTGCACACAGGAGGCTGGCATCAGAGATGGAGAGCCGTTTTTGGACGCCAAGCAGATAGCTTCAAATTCAGCTCCCAGTGAGTGGACTGATGGTGCCACCAAGAGTCTGGATGGTAAATCACAGGAGACAATACTAAGTTCTGAATATTGCCGTTAATTAGCATGCCATCTGAAAGCCTAGTATCAGGGCTTTAGTTTTCAATTCAAAAATAATGTAATGGGCACGAATACAGTGTTAGTGTGTTGTATAAAAATGCAATGAAACAATTCCCCCGAATTTTGACAATGAGTAGCGTATTTGCACAATTCCAACGCGCACATTTTTTGAATAAAAGGCGAGTTCAAATTTGCATGCGCATTACAATCGTAACTAATTCTACTCAATATCAAAAACAAAGAGATTCTTACTTTAAAAAAAAAAAGTTCAATGCAGGGTAGCTAGCCACGCTGCCATCAAACGGGTCATCTGAAGAAATCAACGCTCCGAGACATTGCAAGGTGGCTCCATGGTGTGTGGAATGCCCTCCCGCAGACTATGGTTGCACGAGCCTTCAAGAAGCCTAGCATTACTAATGCATTAAATAGAACTGGAGATGACTTTTTGTGGTCGGTAGACAGCGAAAAGGAGGTGCGTCGGACTCCGATAGCTCCTAGCCGCCAAGATTGAGCTGAGTGTTATTTGTGTGCCTTTGTATGTTCCATAAAATCATTTCAACACGGTACGCAACGACTCAGGTTTCGTTACTTGATGTGCGCAGTAGAATCAGCACCAAGATATTTTTTGGATATTTGTGCGGCAATATAACTGCACGTTACAATCAGTTGCGCGGTAGAATCGTGCAAATACGGTAGCTGCAATGAATGAAAGAAGCATGTCCTGTGCGTTTCCAGTCACATCATTATCTACTTAACCCTAGCCAATGGCATGCTTCTCATTCTATCACACTGAAAAACAAGTATGTACTCCATGTAAAAGCTTATTCGTTCAAGTTATATGTTTTGTACACGTAAGAAAACAGCGCACAGGCCACTTCGTTTCTTCATTCGTGGGCTCTGCCAACATACCCATCAAGAAAAACAATTCTTATGTGTTACTTCCTTTGCATATAAGTTTATGCTGAAGTGCAACTTAGTCGTGCTTGTTTAAGGTGCACCATCGCAGTGTGCGCCCGTCACGTTTGTACAACACAAATCCAGTACAGTTCCTGCATTGCCCATGTGGTGCTGTAGAAATGCCAGTCAACAGTGACCTCCTTGCTGCATTCCCCTGCTTCAGGGAACACAGACTGATGCATGCTCAACAAATGCACAGAGTCAAGGTGTATGTATAGCTTTTAGCCATGCTGCAGTATGGATTTCGGTGAGCTTCATGCACAGTGAGCAGTTTGTCATGTCCTCTGCACTATGTGAGGGAAGCAGACTGCTTCACAGTGCAAATGCGCAGCACACAAGAGGTGACGCTTGAGCGCAATGTGTCAACGAGCAAGTAAAGTGTATGAAAATTTGTTTTACCTGAATGAATGAACAGTCACATCTAATGAACATAGTTGATATAATCACTGGAGATAGAGGACAAGATCAGTGGTAAGCAGTTGTTCTGCAAGAGGCAGTCCATAGAACCAACTCTGGTACGTACCGACACTGAACGCTGCTAAACAGACAGCCGAAGATATGCTTTTGGCACAAAATATTGGTTGCAGCATGGATCAATGGCATACGAGGAATGGAGTGTAGGTAGCTTACATGCCTAAGTACGATCGAGTAGCTACAAGTGATTAAAATCATTAAAACAGCGCACGCCGACAGGAAAAGAAATTGGGTGCAGACACAGTGTTATTATTATTATTTTTTTCATGACATTAACCAACTAGAAGTCTGAATGGCAAGCAACATTCCTGCTTTAGGTGAGAACATGCAAGCTTCCCAATTACTTTCTGTAGCTCTGGTACACATTATTAGAGTAGCTTAGTGGGACGGCGTTAAGTCACACAGAGTCCCCTTCATTACCTTACTGCATGCCGCACTGTTTGCTGGTTACAAAACTTGCCTAACGGGTGAAATGTGCTGTTTTGCGAGAATGCATTATCCTGCAAACCTTATGCAATTCTGCAATTCCCCTATGTTCCCATTGCTGCACACTGTTCTGTTCTTGAAGAAATTCAGAACCATTTTTCATGAACTACCGTTTGCTTACGGGAGTCTCGAATGAAGCGTTTGAATGCAAATGCCGCCATAGCCGCCAAGGTCGAGCTGGTTTCTCATTTTTATGTTATCGTTAATTCCGGATATATATATATATATATATATATATATATATATATATATATATATATATATGCTAGCTCTTTTTTTTTAACAGGAATGGGTATTGGGCTCTACTTGCGACGCAAACTGTGATCTCAGCCGCTGAACTAATTGCACGGCAAAGGCATGTAGGAGGGAGGTAGCTGATAATCAATTGATATTTTATGCGCAACTGATCGACTAGCGCGCACACGGAATATATTTTAGATAAGCAGCGCGCCCCGTAAAATGAGCGTTATTAAACGTACAAAAACAAAATTTAGAGTACAATGTTTTTTTGCTCTCAGTGCGTTTTTTTTCTTCGGTTTATTCGCTCTCGTGCTGCAACATATATCAAGCTTCTTGCTCTCCAATTATTTTAATGAAGATACAGGTTAGCGCCGTTTCATAAGTTGCTGCCCTCAGATGCCTTGAATAGCACCGCCTAACGACAGAGCCAGACGCGAAACGATGCCTTTTTGGCAGCATCTGCAAAAGCTCGGAGTTGCTGCAATAGGCGCACAGTCGCGATCACGTTGCTCGCCGATTAAAAAGACGCAACGCGCTAACTGCACTCCTCTGGGAGCAAAACAGCAAGAAATAACTCACCGTGTGAAGGCGAAGTACAACAGCACAATGATAGACACTGTTAGCAGTGTAATTGTGTGAGGTTTGTAGAAGAAATCCAAGGAAATATCGTCCACTGTTCGCTCGTTGATAGAGCCGAAGAAGTCGGGCTTCTGACTAGCCTTTGAGACAGCACCTTTCGATGTGCCCATTGTGAATGTTCATCACAGAAGTAGTACTTCTCCAAGCTGGGCTAACCAGTCGCAGCTCAACCGTGACTACGTAGGTTTACAGCTGGACACGCCATGACGCAAGAAAAACCTTCAGCAAGTGATCAGACGAACTGGTGAACGCTGAATCGACTCACGCCATGCCTGAGACTGGAGGAGGGAGAGGAGAGATGTACAGCATCCTCCTCTCGGTGGACTCCGCAGACGGTTCGAAAATGAAGCGCAGAGATTTAAAAATGCAAGAAGTTAACCTGTTTCTGTGCAAGCTTAAAAAAAGGCATTAGAGCTCTTCGAAATTGTGCAGACAGTTGTGGGCGTAAAACTTTGCGCAATCCGTGAATCTGCGCCAAAAGCCTCTGCTACGGCGCGCTCGCTATGCTCGCTATGTATAACCGACCTAATTTGTTCTTGGTGTTTTTAAAAATGGCGGCGCCCTGCGTAAGCATGGTTCCCTTGGTTTCCTCTTGGCGGTCGCTGAGCAGAGCAAGGGAGCACTGGCATTGATCTTGTTTCGCCATAACCGTTTCATAACGCCCTTGGCGAGTTTGAGCATATAGATATATATATTTTTATATTAGTTATCAGGCAGTGCACTGATGGCGTCTGCGGCCTTCCGGACATGGCTCGCATCTTCGCGATGCCTGCGGGGTCGCCGAGTCGTAGTAAAACGAGCGCATCTCTTCTCTTTTCAAACCCCTGAAGGAGCTGCGAAATTTTGCTCCACGTATGTAGATTTCTATGTTGCCATTCACATGTACTTGTGTAGCAAACCGCTCAAATTATTGTTACCATTACGTGATTGTTTCGTCAAGTTGCACACACTGTTGTTAAAAACATTCACACACTTTTGCACGCTTTTATCCAATACTTCTTCAAAATTTGAGTCCTTCAGCATGCATCTTGCAGCTTGTGACCGAATGACAGCCACTAGTAATCCTCGTTCTCGTTTCGGCAGTGCGGAGTTGCAGATTGAGGGGGTCATAACTGCTAAGTTACGGTCGGTACGGCGTCACGTTTTGCAAGACCTGCACAATCGGCGCAGCTGGATCTAATGTAAATCTCTCTCAAGAACTTTGTAGAAAAAGTAGCAGGTTACTGACCGCAAGTAACTGTAATTTCAGTGTGGCATTATGGATTTTTTTTTTTTTTTTTCATTCATAACAAATCTTTTTCGGAATGTCTGTTGAGGTTTCAGTAGGTTCCGTTGCAGCATACACACAATGTTCCTCTTTCCAATTTCAGTCACATCTCCAGAAAAGATGGTGCCACAGCATCGAAAGAACCACCTGACAGTATCGGTGGCCCTGAATACTTCAAGTCGCTTTATTATTCATTGCACGAAACATCGGCGCACTCAACACCTTCTCAAATCGAAGCTGCTACAGACGAGAGCCCAGGAGCTGCTGTCTTTCAGGTTCCCAACATTGCTGGACTGGAAAGTGATGACCTCAGCACATTGCAAAATGAACTTGCCCGTGAAACCAAGTTGGATGCACTGTCAACAAACATTGATGCAGAGTTTCTTGATGAGATGGGACCTGCTCTTCCAAAGGCTTTCAACCTGGCCGCATATGCCAACAAGTCCGCCACAGTGCAGCGGTTTGTGCAACTTGGTGTTGACTTGTCAGTGTTGGAAAAGAAAGGCCTTGGGCAGGAGATAATCGAACTTGACTTTGAAAAGGATGTGGAGCCAGTGATTCGGTTCCTCACATCACATGGTGTGCCAGCTGAGCGGCTTGGTTGGTGGTTCACTAAAAATCCATATCTGTTCAGGGTAAGATTGTATCCAATCCTTCATTGCAGCTTTCTAGGAGATTGTGTGCCCGAGTTGGCAAAGTAGACAAGTGCATAAGTGCTTTTCCTCTCAAGGCAGCTGTAGCATTACTAGTTGTGTTATTATTTCCTGGAAGCCTATTTTACAAGGCATACCTCTCGTCAGACTTGCTGTGTAGTTAAACTGCTTTTCAGTCACTTCATCAGATTTAAAGCTGACCAGGCGTTGCACAATATTGGTGAGAAACCTTGCCATTCAAATTTACAAATGCCTCCAACAAACATTTTCTGGTTGGATTCTCTGGTAACGTGTGTTTAAAGGAGTACTGAAATCAAAATCTCATGTTCTCTCTTGCACTGTAGGCAGTAGATATGGTATTAGTAGGGTTCTGCCTTTTTAGATTAATTCGATGAAATCCGAAAAACAATTTCCGGTAAAAAAATTGCAATTCAGACTTGCCCGAAAAATCTAAAATCAAGAAAGGTACTGGTTTGGGCTTGCTGAAATCAAGGCCCTCAATTGCCGACCTTGCCATGACAGCTTTAGAGAAGAAGTATGAGAAGCTGAAGGTGCTCTTTAGAACAACAAACCCCTTATACACATCATCATCATCAGCCTATATTTATGTCCACTGCAGTGGCGCACCGAAGGGGGGGGGGGGTTTCGGGGGTTGTAACCCCCCCCCCCCTGAGGCCGACTTAACCCCCCTCTTTTGTTTAACCCCTTTTCTTTCTTTGCGCATTTGAGTACTGCAACTAAGATGTAAGACGCACAATCGTCTGCACACTCACAAAAAGCGCATTTTTTGACAATTTCCCGTGAAGAAATTGAAATTAGTGCTATTTAGATGGTATTGGCAAACTGTCAACCCCCCCTTGGCAGAGATCCTGGGTGCGCTACTGGTCCACTGTCTATATTTATTATTTATTATATCTATAGACAGGGTATATTTATTACCCCTGTCTTGCGCTAGCTGATTCCAACCTGCACCTGCAAATTTTCTAACTTCATCGCCCCACCTAGTTTTCTGCCGTCCTCGACTGCGCTTCCCTTCTCTTGGTATCCATTCTGTAACTCTAATGGTCCACCGGTTATCCATCCTACGCATTACATGGCCTGCCCAGCTCCATTTTCCTCGCTTAATGTCAACTAGAATATCAGCTATCCCCATTTTTTCTCTGATCCACACCGCTATGTTCCTGTCTCTTAACGTTAGGCCTAACATTTTTCGTTCCATCGCTCTTTGTGCGGTCCTTAACTTGTTCTCGGGATTCTTTGTTAACCTCCAAGTTTCTGCCCCATATGTTAGCACCGGTAGAATGCAATGATTGTACGCTTTTCTTTTCAACGACAGTGGTAAGCTCCCAGTCAGGAGTTGGCAATGCCTGCCGTATGCACTCCAACCCAATTTTATTCTTCTGTAAATTTCTTTCTCATGATCAGGGTCTCCTGTGAGTAATTGACCTAGATAAACATACTCCTTTACAGACTCTAGAGGCAGACTGGCGATCCTGAATTCATGTTCCCTTGCCCGGCTATTGAACATTATGTTTGTCTTCTGTGTATTAATCTTCAATCCCACTCTTACACTTTCTCGGTTAAGGTCTTCAATCATTTGCTGTAATTCATCCCCATTGTTGCTGAGGTATTCGCCATTGATCCTCACTCATAAGCCTTCCCCAGTCTAAGAGCTTGAATACTTCTTCTAAGCATGCAGTGAATATCATTGGAGAGATTGTGTCTCCTTGCCTGACCCTTTTCTTGATAGGTATCTTTCTACTTTTCTTGTGGATAACCAAGGTTGCTGTGCAATCCTTGTAGATATTTGCCAAGATGTTCACGTATGCCTCCTGTACTCCTTGATTATGCAGTGCCTCTGTGACTGCTGGTATCTATACTGAATCAAATGCTTTTTCATAATCTATGAAAGCCATATAGAGAGGTTGATTGTACTCCGTAGATTTCTCTATTACCTGATTGATGACATGGATATGATCCATCGTAGAATATTCCTTCCTGAAGCCAGCATGTTCTCTTGGTTGGCTGAAGTCGAGTGTTGCCCTGATACCATTGGAAATTATCTTCGTGAATATTTTATACAATACTGAAAGCAAGCTAATGAGTCTATAGTTCTTCAATTCTTTAACGTCTGCCTTAAAGAATTGAAGAATTATAGACCCATTAGCTTTCTTACACACAATCTGTTCATAAAGCTGAGGTTCTTAAATAAATATTCAAATGAACCACACTGAATATTTAAGAAACTAGAAGTTTGGTCTACTCTTTTGCATGATATGTACCATGCATGAATTGCCATGCATGCCTGCAGATGCCAAGTCAATGGAATAACGCATCCATGACTACCTTTGTGTGAATGTCAACTGCATGTTTGACATTGTAGATGACGAGAAGCGCTGTGAAGTCATGAACAGCTTCCAAACTATGGAGCTGTTGCAAGAAAGTGGAGCCATGCTGCGCAGTGAAACATTTCTCATAACTTGCACTACACCAGTGAGTCATTGTGGTACAACGCTCTTATCGTGAACCCATACATGAAGGCAGTGGGTATAAATAATGTTGCCAACCGCCACCTCCAGGACTACAGTCATGAACTGCCACCAGTGTTCGACATGTATGAACCGTTCCTTTCTGCCGTTTTACCACTGTGACATTGCTGTGCCTTGCTGGAAAGAGAGTTTTCAGAATGTCAGGCATATGCTGTTGAAGAAATTGCTGAGCCTCTAGTTTTCTGTAGGATACTGTGCAGACTAGCATACTGCACTTTCACATACTGCACTGGATGTACTGGCTTTTCCTGTACCCATCGTGAATGTTGGAAGTGCTTTGTTGATGTCATGTTTTGCAAAATGGAAGCCTGCGCCGCAAGGACCGATTCTAACATGGTAAATATAGGTGCGCATATATTAGAAATTTCAAATATGAATAGAATAATCCCTGTTATCTGATCTGAGAATTCACTATTCAAAATTGTAAAGTATTCGTTTCTTTCAAATGTATAAGGGACAAAAACACTTATTGGAGTTTCGAGGGAGACAGAACGACAGATGTGTGGACTGTTCCAAATGGTTCTAATTTCCAATAATTTTCAAATAATTTCCAGTCATTCAATAAGAATGGCTCAATGTCAGGCAGAAAATATATGAATTTGTTTCAATTTATTATTTGGCACTCTCACCATGTTCGCATGCCTTTAAAACAATGTGTGGCGGTGTATTATTCCAGTTATATCCTTTCAGTGAATGCGACACGTACATGGACCTGATAGCATACTGTTTTCTTGTTTCATTACTATCATTGCCATGGTGCACCAGATAATTGAAATGCAGATGTTTATCTGTTACAAGCTCCTCACTTGTTGTGATATGTAAGTGTGAATAGTATTACATGCATGCGCCATTGTATATAAGCCTGATATCTATTCTTTTGTACCTAACTGACTACGTGCAAACTTAAAATTTCATGTTGCTTTAGAAATCAGAAAATATTCTGTATTTGGCAGTCGCTTTTCTCAAATATTCGTATTCAATTTAGAAATTTCACTATACAAAAACCCTTATTAAATAAACTGAAGCATTAAAGAAATTTGTAGTGGCAATAAATCCTTCTGCTATTGTAAATTATGACTAAATAAGCATTCCTGCAATTAAATTGCCCCCTGCCCCCTTTTATATATATATATATATATATATATATATATATATATATTGTATAGACTGTTTTTGAAGGGTGGGGGTGAGCTAAATGGCGAATAAGGCTAGCAAGACAGAAAAATTCAAAGTTTCATTGAGAAAGCTTTGATAAAGTCCATTTCCTGCATACAAAATTTAATCTGGAAAACGCCTTCCAATTTTGCCCCGAAATAAGCTCAGAAAAAGCAGAACCTAGTTGTTGCCTAGCTGTTGAGTACTGTGCCAAAGAATTATTATTCGTGCTTCTTTAAATGAATATTTTGAGTATCCAGAAGACAGGCACCATAAGTACATAATCAGCTCTGAACAGTGCATTTGCTAAAGCTATGGCAGGCCTCACGACGTGAATTTCAGTAGTGGAAAATTTTAACTGTATACGTTCCAGTGCTCTTCAACTTTTGTGCATACATCCTTGCACTTGATGCATTCTATAGCTGCCAGTTTTGCAGGACTTATATAAACTCCTGTGCCTACTTAGTGACATCACTCTGCTGTTAATTACACCAAGCTATGCACTTTGAGAAACCACAACCCCTTTGCTAATACAGCTATTAAATTGTTTATTGTGCACTGGATGATTCTAAATTGCAAGAGATTGTTGTTAATAACATAACCCAGTAGTTTAAAGAATAAGACAAACAAAATTTTAGCATCATCTCTGCATGTGTAACTTATAATGATCAAGAAGGCACAGTCACTGTCTGCAGTAATTACATTGTATGCAAAAAAAAAAAAAAAAAAAAAAAAACTGGAAGGAGGCGTTTTTACACTATTAGGTTGCCCTGCAGAAGCAGTGGCGGAGCCAGGGGGTGGTGCACCAGGGACGTGCTCCCCCCCCCCCCCCTCCCCTTTAAAAGTATTTCTGTCTACGCCACTGCATGCAAGGTGGTCAACCTCCCGCTCACGGCACCATTGAGCCAAAGGTAGGCTTGCAAACTGTGGGGATTATAGTAAGGGGAAGAATAAGCACCACCAGCTCCTGTGCTTCTGCTTTAGTTCCACTTCTAGAACGACGTCCACCATTTTGTGTGGGCTAAACGAGACATGTGAAAAAGCACACGTGCCGAATTTTTCATACCCCCTAATCTCCTTTCTCTTAATCCTGTTCCTTGTTGTCAACCCCCTAGCAACCTCTGGAGAACCTCCAGGTGCGAATCGATTACCTGCTGTCGAAGCGCTTCTCACAAGAGGCTGTGACGCGCATTCTGAGCAATGCGCCGCGGTTCCTCGCCTTCACTGTGAAGGACATTGACCGGCGCTTGGGCTTCCTGCAACGTGTTCTATCCCTGTCTGGTGCCGAGGTGCGCCACATTGTTACACGGTTGCCCAAGCTGCCAACTAGCAAGTTATTTGGGATCGAGGTAGGAATATCTTTTTTTTTTTTTTCTGGGGTGTACAGATGGCAAATGGGAGTTGGCCTTACAAATTGAGTTAAACACCAAATATTGCCCTGTTTCTAAATCACAAAGTGAGAAAAAAAAATGAAATCTGCGGTTGTTGATGGTTAAGACACTTTGCAACACCTTTGTCTGTTTACTTGTGATAGCAAGTAATACTGAAGTACTAAGCCAATGGATCAGCATAGCCTCACGAGGTTGTGTGTCTTGTGGCAAAGTAGCAAGCAGTAAGTGTTCTTCCTTGCCTTTGTATGGCATCAGCACCTTGCTATTGCTAGTAGATTTAATCACAGTTGATGCAAAGAATCCTCCAAGTTCTTTATATGTGTATGCACACATGTACACACACAAACACACATTTATTTATTTAACTGACATATTTATTCATTTTAAATTACAGTTCTTTCACCATTACGAAGTCACTGGAACATCTGAATAAAGGAGGGAGTATTGGCAGGTTTGTTTCAATGGCTGACTAAAGCACAAACCCAATCAGACTTATGAAAAAAAAAGAAAAGACAGGATTCAGAAGAAGCCACACAGTTGTGCATGAATATTTGAGTATTGCAAAAGTCTCATGCGCTACATCAGGCATGATCATGTTCATTTGCAACTGTGAAATGAAGGGGATAGCAAAGCTAATGCCAAGAACCAGCCCTGTAGGCGAGAGGTGTCGCAGGGCCTCTTTGAATGAAAAAGAGTTCATCATTATCGCTAGATTAGTTGAGCCTAGTTGTAGGAGCAAGACCTCTCCAAAAGCTTTCCAGTTACTATTGTCTGTGAAGAACTGCTGCAACTGTGTAGGTGCATGTCTTCTAATGTCATCAGTTAATGTAATCATGGGTTCATGAGGCTAGCAAAGCAGAGGGGACATGTGCCCTTGAGCATACATAATACAGTTAAACCTGGATATAACGAAATTGACAAATTCCCGAAAAACTTCGTTATAAAGAGAATTTTGTTAGTATATGCAGGTTCGTCATGAAAATTCGAAAAAGAAACGCTTACCGTATTTACTAGATTCTAACGCATCCTCGATTGTAATGTGCACCCGTTTTCCGTGACCAAAAGAGAGGGGAAAAAAATCCTTTACAGTACCGCGCACCTCATGCTTTCATACAGAAATACAACTATCGCTCAATATTTACTCCCAATACACTAAAGTTGCAATGAACAAAAAAGTCGCAGTTTCGCCCGAAAGGCGAAGCATAGATTGCGACAGAAAATTAGCAGACAGCTAGCAGAAACAGCGTCCAAGATGGCCATTTTGTCTTCAAGAGTCAATATGTTTCTTCATCGAAGCACTCATCCTTGGAGTCTCACACCAGGTACTGGATGCGTGGACGCGTGTCGTTTCACAAAAGCGCGAGGCGTCGGAAACGAAAAGCGAGCGACACAATGGCGTCGTAGCATCGTATAGTGTCACCTAGTGTTAAGTTAGTGGAGTGAAGCACAGAGACTTGCACAGTAACCAAAGAGTGGCGCTGCCAGCGCGTTGAAAAAAAAAAATGTTTTTTTTTTTTTTTTTTTTTCCTTCGGCAACATCAACTGGAAAAGGAGAGTGCTGGCTTGGCGGGCTAGGCCAGCTGCAGCAAGCGGTGGGATCAGGTTTGAATGAAGGGAGGGGCAAAGCACACACCCGCGGCAGCAAGGTCGCCGTGTCGAGGGATGCAGGTCCGCCTCGCACACGCTCGCTCGCACGCACACGTGCGCTCGCTCTCGTCTCGCAGTCGCCGTGAATTCGAGCGCGCCAAGCGCGACGCAGCCTCTTCGCATTCCGTCGCCACGGAGAAGGTGCTTCCGGTTGCTGCTCGTGCAAAAATGAAAAAAATTTGGGACGAAATCTCTAGGTTGTCAGCGGGAAAAATTCGTCATTTCGAGGGGGTCTCCCGCTGCCACTTCGTTACGTAGAGGTCTCAAACACGTGCTTCTATGGAGTAATGGTGGGGAATAAAATAACTTCATTATATCCAGGAATTCGTTATATGTAGGTTTGTTATAAGCAGGTTTAACTGTATCATCTAAAAATAAATACAAATAAAAGCATGTCGAATTGTGAAGCCCATAAATGAGAAATTGGTAGAATTGCCACATTGTTCATGTGACCTTGGTGATAAGAATGGAATAAACAGAGCAAGCACTGTGTGGCTAAATATGTGAAAAATCTCCCCTTAGTTGTGCACTGATGTAAGAGTGAAAATGGCTTTTAATATCTGTGACGAGAAGGAACTACTTAAAAATCAGAACTGGCACACATTTGCAACAAAAGCTGGGTGAGCATCGCAAAAGGAACAACAATTAATGTTCCATGAATCAACTTGACAAACTTGCAAATATTCTAGGTATTTGAGGCCCTCAATCAAAATTCTGTTGCCAACAATTGGTGAAATTCATATTTCCCTCGTATGTTCAACAAATTTAATTCGTCGGTTTAGCAGTTTCCAATTGATAGCACTTCTGCATTTCACATGTGCTTGAATAGGGTAATTGTAGTTGATACATGAGCTCAGAAAAAAATCAAATGTTGTAAATTTCTGATTTATTGTAATAGATGGGGAAAACATGAGAAAAAAATTAAGGAGCTTGTTCTGACAGAACTGGGTAGTGTTTGGACAGCAGATGCTCAAGGTGGTGGCATTGTTGTGTTTGACACTTGGGCATTTTTGCCTTAGGCTCTTTTCTCATGGCTTGCATAGGGAATGTAGGAAGCTAGCAGATAAGCAACTTGTATATATATATATATATATATATATATATATATATATATATATATATATATATATATATATATATATATATATATACAACTGCCTTGCCATGATGTGGTAGTTTAGTTAGGTTAAATGGTTGTTTGGCTTTGTTTTAAACATGAATCCTCAGCAGCTCTGATTCACTCCCACAACACTGGAGCTTTCTCCAAATTATTTGAACTTCTCACAGACCATCACTGCATCAAGGTGTTCCAGCATCCTGAGTTTGCCCTCCATGCAATTCCATGCTTCTAAACTCGACATTCTGCACTCTTCAGTTTAGCAAAGCAGATTGTCTTGCATAAGGTGCTTTGTTTCTAGAGCATTTCATTTCTCATTTCTCCTTACAGTATCTGTAAAAAGAGTTCCAAGCTGGGCTGCATGTTGTTTATGATCGAATGAAGGCATGCGAAAAGGGAACATGCATGCTGGCATTGTCTGTTAGAGAGGTATAGCTCAATGTTCATTGTCCCCTCTGCTTAGGCCCGTGTAAATTAAGAAGTTGCCCATGGCCACTGCTAGTGGACATGCGCACGGTGTCTATGTCGGCAGACAAAAGCAAAACGCATCTCCGGCTCCACTGCCGAGCTGATTGAGTGGAACACTATAAAAAATGCAGAATCAACACAGTTCTTTGCAGTATCCGAGTGCAGACCATAAGAGGCACTGAACAGAAAGAGTCTGTTGTCTGTGTTCCCACATTTCTGGCCTATGCGCAACACACTATCTCTAGGACCACTGGTTTACTTATATATACTGTCATGATATGTGCACTCGTATGTGTGCCCATGGGGAACAGTAGAGCACGGTTTCTGCTGAGCTTTCGTCTACGATAAAATGCTGGTGTTCATCGCTGTCATGCCTTATTTTTTTTCATCTCTCTTCTTATGTCTGGCAGACCAATGCCTTTTCAATAAAGGAGGAGATGGGATTCAGCGTGGATGAAATGAAGCAGATGATCATGGTTTGCCCGAAGCTCCTCATAACCAGTGAGTTGTTCATTCATTTGCTGTGGCACGCAAAAAATGTTTAGCCCTTGCTCTAGGATCTTCCTATTGTGTGGCATAATACGTGTAAAGGTCTTTTCTTCTGTTGCTTTGAGTTCATAGCACCGTCAAGATATTGCGGACTCATTAATGGAAATTGCTATTTTGGAGAGGTAACTGATAGTGAAAGCACATCCATGGTAATTGTGACGTGACCTCCTCACTGCTGCCTGCTTCAGGATGGAACATGGATGTCAGCAAGAATTGTTTTGAACGTGTTAGTCACGGTAGTGCCAGTTTATTGCAGTGCTATGCTAAGTTCCTTTTCCTTGTGACTATGAAGCAGAAATAAGCTATCTTGTGTAGCTAGGGAAGCTTGGTTATCGCTTGTAACTCTGCGGGGCTAAAATCTGGAAAATTTTGGGTTGGCACTTAGCACACTGTACAGCCTTTCCTGCTTCATATATTTCTGAGAAAAATGTGGGTAAGTATTGTGGGTGAACCATATTTGGTGTTATTACTGCAGGAGCTCAACAAAAACTGAATGTTTGTATTCGTTATAATATAGTATTACTGATAATTTACGTGAGTAGAGAGCTCAAAAGTTTCATAATAGATGCCCACCTGTATAGTTTTGCCCATTGTATTGAATGGACAGAAATCTACTGATGTTCTTATTGGCTTTTGCTGCAAAATATGACGAATCCAACATTGGACTCCTTCGGGCAGCAATTAATTCTGTCCATTAAAAACTAAGTTTCACCGCATTTCTTGCATCTTCAGAATCATGAAAAGTGCAAGCTGCTGAATGGAATAAGCATTTTCAATTCTTCAGTGAGTGTTGTTAAGTTTACAGAATGGAGACTCCATGCGAGAACCCTCTAAAGTAACATCAGATGTGAGAGCATCAACTTTTTCAAGTCTAGAATACTTGGATAGCACCTTTTCAGCTACATAAAAAATATGCCTGATGTAAGCCACTGTAAAATAGAATGAAAGAAGTGAACCCACCACGCGATGACATACTGAAACTGCGAGCTAACACCCAACCGTCTACCTTCCAAGTCGTTTTACAAAAACACAAGATATTCAGACTTGCAGCACAGGTTCAATCGGAAATGTTTGAACATGCATGCAGCACATTTTAAATATTAATTTCATCAGTACCTTTGCTCTTGATGTACTGTTTTGAGGGGCACAGTTGTTCACACAGTGACTGAAGGAGTTCATTTTATTTCTTGTATGCTGCCTCATTTGGGCCACCATTGATTGACAGGGAAGCTTTGAAACCCATTCAGGCTAATCCAGGGCTGGCACTCTTGTCCTTGTGCACAAGTCTTGCTCACAGCTTTTGGAAAATGGAACTTATGATAACTCTTGCACCTTTTACACTTGCGTCTGTGTCCTCTGCAACGCATCTTTCAGTTCTATAGTGAAAGATTTATGATAACAGGAGAGGTTAACCTATTGGTATGCTTACCTAGGTTATGAAGAAAGTATTTACAACTTTCATGTTCCAAAGACTTCTACAAACAATCGTGCATGAGATGCATTGGAGTAATGTTAAGCAAAAATGCACACACGTACAGTTTGGCATACTAGGACTTAAAGGGGCCCTTGGACACTTTTTAAGCCTTACGGGTTGCATAGACTGATGGTTGGAGATGCTTCTAGCTTAGGTCAAAGCAACAATATCAAAATATTTAATATTTTAAGCATACAAACAATTCACTACATCGCTGGTGCTCACCTTGAACATCATCGACGTCACATCTCGCTGCTTCGTGATTGGTTAAAAACCAAGTTGCAGATAACCACTGCATTGCAGCAAAAATGTAGTAAATTAATTTTACTTTTGTTTGTAGTAATATTTATATTGACGCAAACAGATATGGCTGTACAGGTGGTCAAAATTAATCCGGAGGCCTCCACTACGGTGTGCCTCATTATCAGAACTGGTTTTGGCACGTAAAACCCCAGAAAGAAGAAGATGTAAAAAAAAAGTTACAACCACAAAACTAGGTAGAGGCGCTGGCTAATCTTTTGCCTCTGGGCATACCTCTGGCCTTTGAGCCCAAAAGCTTCTCTTCTCACTTTTCTACACTCGTGAGCAGCCTTGTTGAGCCTCGCTGCTTCATTTTGCATGTTGTTCTTGTGGTGCAGGTTTCTCATCTCGGTGCATCGTTGTTGATGCACCCTTTTTGTTGTTCGTGGTGATGTGCTGAACTAAAGCTCAACGGAAGAAAAGAGATGTTGCACAGTCTCAGGCTCAACCAGCATCATCAACACACTGGAGTAACCACAATGTGAACATAAAAGATGTAGGCAACCATGGAGTGTGAACTTCTGTTATGTAGGCGCTTCGGGCTCTTACCATTGGTATTGAGGTGTTACGTCAGTGGGTGAGAGAAATGGGGACAGAAGAGCGCGCAAAATTTGAGTTGAGGGCATGGATTTTTTTTTTCTTGTATTTTGAAATTTCTTGGCTAAATAACTTTAGACTGCATACCCCTATTGCTGGCATTCATATTGCATTTATCTCTCCAGCTGTCAATTTACACTACCCGCTAGCGAAAAATGGTGACTTGAAAAGTGTTCTAGGGCCCCTTTAAAGGACAGCTGCCAGTTGCCTTTTTTTCATTGAGGCATGGCACCTATGTATATGTCTTCCTTTGAGCCATTGCATCTGCACATTACCTAGGTAAAAAAAATTGTTTTACTCACTTGTCAAAGAAAATTTAAATATGCCTTTTAAATTTATCTGCACTGCCCCAGGTCGTGACAAAATTGTTGGTGCCTTCACCTACCTTCATAAAGAAGCGGGCCTGAGCCATGCCCAGCTGATGCAATTTCCGGCCATCTTGCGTACACGTGAATGCATCTACAAGCCTCGTCACCAGTTCCTCGTCAAGCTAGGCCGAGCACAGTTCGATGCAAAGGAGCCCAACTACGTTTCTCTGAAGGCCTTAGTTTCCGGTACTGATGCTGTGTTCTGTGCAAATGTTGCCAAGACACCTGTGGACAAGTACAATGAGTTTCTAAAGACGCTGTGATGTGTGTGGTGATAAAAAATAGAGAAGGAAAATAAACAGGGACCGGGCATCTCGTCTAGTAGTACAGTGAATGTAAATTATTGAGTCTTATTATGCGATTTCTTTTTTAATCCTTTCGACTACAAAGTTAGTTCTGGAAGAAAATATCCAAGATTTTTATTAGGTAGTCTGCTCAATTTATTATGTCCCAATATCCCAATCTAAAAATTATCTTTTATTTTAATAAATACTGCAAAAATAACTTCGAATTTCTCACTATATTGTCAGCGCCAGTACGTCAATTGGCATCATGGATTTCAAACTATGTATACTCGCATATCGGCAGCTGTGGCTTAGTAAAAGTTCTTGAAACTTCCCAACTTCAGCCTTTGGCTCCTTTAGAATACAGTGTAGTCCATCTTTACGATACAATATTGATCCACGTCATCACAGTAAGCTGGTGCGGGAACTTCAAGGCAGCAGCACCGCCTCTTTTGCTTTTTTCCCCCACTGACCAAGCTGCCTTTCATGGCAGAAGTGGCTTTTTTTTTTTGCTATTGTACATAGGCAACTTGCTAATATAGCTCAGCTATATTCCTTGATGTGTTAAGAGAGCCTGAGAAAGTGCAGCTAAACACAGCAGTTGCTCTAGCTGCCGCACTGCTGCTAGACCTTCATGTGCCTCCAGATGCATCTAAATTTTATTTAACATTTGTATCTTTTGGAACTGCTTTGACACAATGCTGTAGTCTCAAATGTTGCACATTTTTATCACTGAAAACACCTTCTCTGTGAGACTTCTAGGATACCTTGAAGGATACTTTAGAGCAATGTTTTCCAAACTTTTGAGAAGACCGTTTCGGTGAGACAAAACTGTCTGCGGTTGGGAGGCCATATTCGGTGAAGTTTTCTTTGTGGTGACCAAAGGTTTAGATTGCTGTTTGTCTTGCCATTTCACCGTCTGTCTCGTTGCCCCCCCCCCCCCCCAAAAAAAAAAACTAATATTACGCTCCGCATAATAAAGATCACTTCAAGGCCATATTATCACTTCCAGGGTGATACTATATATATGCTTATAATACTCTAAAAAAGAACGACATTAAAAGAGCATGGGCACGGAGACTGAAAAATCATCTCTGTTCTGGCAAGCAGAATGTACACCAGGGCTGACCTTCCTTCGATTGGCATCCAGGCTAAAAGTTTTAAAGCGAAAATGACAGCAACACTTTGATGAACAAGATTCTAAGCTACTTAATTTGGCAGGCCAGTTATCGAATACGGTAAGCATTACACTTCTTTTTTTGCTGGTATCTACCCATTCACAAGTGATGAGACATGCTAACAGACAAATCTTTGGACTCCTTTTTCTTTTTTTACTCTTGTAATGACAAAGATAGCCCAAGCATCACTACTGCCACTTGGCTCCTGAGAAGAAGACTGATGCCTCGGTACTGCAGCCCACACTTAACTAGGGCTGTGATGCACTGCACCTTATGCGACTAGGTTTGCCACTTACAGTCAATAAACCTCACAACACTCTTAGCAATGGAAGGTCTTGGATCAGCTGGTGAAGGAGCCAGTTGACGAGGTCCTCCCAGTTTCCAAAATCCCCACCCTTGCTATAATTGTTGGCCTTCTTGCACCATTTGCTGCTGGGTGTGTTCAGCTTGAAATGCCTCAACAAGTTGTTGGCCTTCTTGAAGTTGGGCCACATTGTGTAAATCTCATGGATCAGATCTTCAATGCCGATGATGCCCAGCTTGTCTGCATAAACGATGAAGGCGTTACATAAGTAACCTTCATGCTTACTCTTTTGTTCTCTTTAACATTACCCATAATATACCTTCCAATCTGTGAATATTAAAATTTTTAGAAATCTCGCTAAGAAAACTACTATGGTCATCGTCAGAGGGGCTCTGCCGGAACATTTATTGCGATAGAAACTATATATATGGAATTTTCACCATCCGTGATGTTCCGTATGAAGTCCAATTGCGATGAGATTGTGCCCAGGGTGCTGTGCGTGCGAGGGAAAGTGTGCAAGAGTGCGCCAAGGATTGCTCGAAGCCTTCCCGTGCACCAAATGTTGAAGGTCACATGATTCAGCACACGCTGTGTGTGTGTGTGGGGGGGAGTGCGCACCTCCTCCTCTAACCCGGCTGTGGCCGTGCATGGCTTTCCGCACGGTTCAGCCCATCCGCGGCCCACGCGCCCTTTCTTGGAAGTAATCTGCGGCACATGCAAAGGCTGGGTCATAGCCTCCTATGGCTGGGTAAGTCAAGATGGCTGGTGGCTTCATATATGCTGTTTTTCCGCATGCCTAGTGTTGGAGGTTGCATAATCTCAAGTTTCAGAGACGCTTTGAAGCGAAAGGCCGCAGCACTAAGCGCTCGCTCCCTGTTGCCGGTGCTCTTCGTCACGCCAACCGTGTGACAGCGATCGAGTGTTCGTGGTCATCAATTGAGATCTGTTCATGTTTGCCTCTGTGCACGTGGCATTATGCTTCTCATTTTCGTTAGTAAGCGAATGTTTACTGCAAATTATGCAGCCGATAAAAGCACGAGCCTTACTTCGTGTAGTCTAATACAGTCGAACCCAGATATATTGAATCTGAAGGGGATTACAAAAAAGTTAGATATAAAATAATAGTCCCTGAGGCAAACGGCGGCTTACCGACTGGTGCATCTGAGGGCCGCTAAGTTAACTTAAATAGTTACTGCATGCAACTCGGGAAAAAAAAAAACCAAGCACACTTTATTTACCTGCAATAAATTGCTGGATCACTTTCAACTCCATTTCCAAGTCCAAGTCGATTCTTTTTTTTTTTTTAACACTTTCAGCGGCCATCGCTTGCGGAAAATGAACTCGCAAATGGGCAGTCATCCCACACGACGACGCCACAAAAATTGGAAAGAAGGAATGTTGACGTTCGAGGTAGCACGCGGCGCTAGCTCGATGGGGCTGAACTGCTCGATGGGGCTCATTTGATTGCACACACGGTTCAACTGACTGCACATTATGTTCTCCACGTCCCGGTGCCAAAGGACCTCGAAGTGCATGAAGAAGTGGACTTTGAGGTCTTCGGCATGGTGCGGCGTTCGATATATCAAATGTGCTGGTGAACGGCCATTCTACATACGCGTGCCCCAGCCCTATGCATTTTCATGCGGATTTCAAGGGGATTTTACAGCTGTTCAATATATCCGGGTTCGATTGTACTCTGCTATCGCTATCATTGCTTCGCCTTTGGGACGAAACTGTGAATTTTCTTTTAATTGACTACATTAAAAGATGTTATAATTCATGATTTGTTGCATGTTAGCCGAATTGAGGTGTCATGTTATGTTTACGTAGTCGGCAGCTATCTAACCAGCAAAGCGAGACAAAAATTTTGCGCATTCTCAACAAAGGAGGTATATAACCTTCTTGGTTCGCAAAGCCAACTGCAACAAAATTTTGGGTCACATAACAAGCCTTGTTTCGGATAGTTTAGATATAAAGCAACATCTGTGAAAATGTTTAAGTATAAGTAAATGTGTTACGGAAGATTCTTAATTACGAGATGACTTAATTACATCATATTCGCTAGCCACCAAAGCACGACATTTGATTTATTGGCATCCCCTTTGAAATGGAGTGGCGACAAATAGTCACCTAGCCTGCTTGAATTAATCAGGTATAGTACTATACACGTGTTTCATTCTAGCATATTTGAATACATCTCTCGTTAATCTTTTTCTTCTCAGAACTTCTATACCTTGTATAGTCAACCGCAAAAGTTTATGGACCGCTGGATCTGAAAAAGAGCCGTCTCCGCAGCCTGGGAACACAACCTGGTATTTGCATTTCCAGCCTTTGCTAGTATGTGGGAATAACAGTGCTGTAAGGTTTTACTGGCTACAGTCACAAACAGCTTGGATATTCACTATTTACTATGATCCCGCAAGCTTTTGCAGTTCACTACCTATCCCTGTAACGGATCTGGTCGTATCAATCTCTTTCCTGCTTTCTTTCCACCAATAATCTAAATGTCTTTTGCATATCGACTGCTAGGCTGATGCTTCCGTCCACTTTAAATCCAAGTGCTTCTGGAAGGTGTACCTTACCTACCGGTCTCACTTGGTAAATGAATGAATGAATGAAAAACTTTATTGAATAATAATAATAATAAAAAAAGGCAAGGGAGCGGGAAGGGTGGGTCCCTAGTCCAGGACTCCAGTGGCCGTTGCCGTACGCTCAGCCTGGTCTAAGAGACCCTTCTGGATCTCCAAGTAAATACCTTCACATTTCATTAAGATGTTCCAAGTGGTCTCCGGAGTTTTGCTGCAGCAGACGCATACTTCACCTTGTTGCGAATATTTGCTCCAATATGTTTTTGTCCTTAAGCAATCAGCTCAAGTCTAATAAAGTTTTGTGAATGAATGAATGAAGCCTCAAAAGGCACTGCCCTTTGTGTTCTCGTACAGATTTTCACTTCCAATTTCTTTCTTACCATTCTTGTAAATCGCAGTGGTCTTTTTCGTTTTCATTCTTTGCATCCAATTTACTGAGTGTGTTTCTCACTTCTTTTTTGACGATTCCTGGTTGTCATATTTACACTTACCTCTGGACATGCTGCACAATCTAGCGGCGGCTCTGCGAAGCCCGTGCATACAGTGGCCCAGGCAGGTGCCGAAGAGGTTCACTGAAGAGCGGCACATACCCAGTGGCAAATACTCAAGTTGTTATCAAAGAGGGCACGTAACTGGGGGCCCTGGAGCACATACCCCTTGGAACATATCCAGTGGTAAATGCTCAAGTCTGCGTCAAAAAGGTTTATCGAAGAGCAGCGGGAAGACCCACAGGAGAGACACTGCATTGATCGAAATAATGCAAACGAATTGCGGGGTGGCTTTCTAGCCCAGGACCAGTGGTGGTCCTGGCACAAGCTGCTCGGATGACTAAGGTGGTCTGGTCGATGAGGTTTGCGCCATTGGACAAGTCTCCTGCAGCTCATAGGAATGGTTGGGGAGTAGGTAGGTCAGGGTTACAATCACACTCCTGAATGGATGTGGTAGTGCATGCCCGATTTACCACAGAACCTACACTCCGGGAAGTGTAGTGTAGGGAAGAGTCGATTTAATCGAACGGGGTGAGGAACTGCATTAATTCGAAGTCTTCGTAATATGATTTCCTGTCATTTGGACAAATTCGGTTGGGTAATGAGAAAGGTCCTCCTACCTAGTAGTATTGTGCAATTAGTATATATATAATATATATATATATATATATACACGTTTTATAATTTCACAAGACGTGTTGCATTTAAAAAACAAATATTTTATTTACTTATAGTTGCAATGTTTTGATTCATGCCTGATTTTATAAGCATTTACTTAAAAAAAAAAAAAAAACCTAGCCCTGATGCAACAATTCAGTGGGCCCAACTGGATAATTTCCACTCACCACTGAGTGGTGTTGAACCAATTGCATTTTCGTCACCCATAGGACCATACATAACCTCTTTGGAACCATCTTACCAGTTGTATTTAAATGGTAGCCAGTTTGACAAAATGGGTGGCTGCTTTGATCTGACTGGAGATGTAAATGCAACTGGCTACTCAGCTAGATTTTCATTGCGATTGCCACCTGCTTCGACCTGAGTAGTCATCCAGCTGAAAGTAACTGCCAGATGACCCATGTACAGTTGGACCTGTGTGAATAAAAAGGTTTGCAAATTCAGCTCTTAAGCACTGTTGATTACTTGTTAAAGAAACCATGTTATCTGATATTCATTCAATTTGAGAAGCTTATATTCGTACACAAATGTGCAAGATAATATTGCTTCACTGAGGCACCCCCAATAAATGTACCGTACAGACTCGTGTAAGGGCTGCACTTTTTTTTTTTTTTTTTTTACAATTTTGACGAGGTGCAGCCCTAGCTTATACGGGACCGAACCTTTTGGTCAAAATAGTGCCAGCACAGCCTTGACTTGTGCACACCCCAAATCCCTGGATATACCATTGCATAAGAGGTCAGTGCTCAGCTCGCCATCTAGTAGCGTGAGAAAATTCTTTATACATGTCTTTGTCTAAATTAGTCAAACTCTTCGTCCTGAATGCTGCACACCTCTCAAAATACTATATGCCAGCAAATTCTTCCACCCGGATGCTGAGTGGGCAGGCGTCTACAAGATTGCGACTGTACGAGGAGGAGGAGTTTTGCTCGGGAGGCGCAGTGCTGTGGGAGCAACTGTACCAGCCGCGTAGCTCTACATGCCACTTGGGAATCTGATGTAGGTTATGGCCAAGGCCTTGGTGGTAGCTTAGGCTTCCTGAATGTAGTTGGTCTTGACCGCGAGACTGACGAGAGGTAGGTCTCGAGGTGACCATTGTGGCCACAACACCTTGGTGTTGATGGTATAGGGCCGCATGAGTGTACACTGCTGTGGATGGAGCCCTTGGAATCCTCAACTCTGGCTTTCCTCCTTCCTTCAGAATGGTCTGGGTGCATATTTTTGGGAAGGTTTAGACTGCACATTTCCGAATGGGCCGACCACAACGAACAGCGCAAAACTGAACAAGCAAGTGACGCATGGCTTGGAGAGTGCAGCGCTGGCAGCACACTGAAAATCTAGGGAGGCGGCATGCTGGGACTTGCGTCATAGCGACCACCACCAGGTGCACACGTCTGCTTAGGTGCTGTTTAAGGGCTGTGAACAAAGTAGACCATTTAATTGCCAACTCCTTGGCTTTGCCAAGATTGCTTCAGTAGTATATTGGCCGCGAGATTGAGCGGAGTCGCCACTTGACAGACACTGGCTGAGCCACGCAGTGTAGATGACGCTTCGCAACGTGTGCTAGCCACACGTGTTTTGCGTTTTTTGGGCAGTCGCTATGCGTTTTTAAAGGGGCACTAAACGCTCTTTTTATCGAAGTGGAGAAACACGTTTGAAGTGAAAATAGGCTATTTCAGAAACACTTTGGCGCGAAAGCAATGCGTTTAACAGAAGCAGACTTATTGGCAATGAAACACCGCCTCCACTGTGCTCCCATTCCTTTTTCAATGCCTTGCACAGTAAAGGCTATGGCAGAATGGGGCGGGGCCACAACGCTCCGCCTTCGAAATGATGATTTGTAGGTTTTTCTGGCGCAAGGGCCAAGTTTGGCCAAAGAGCGCCATGACGAATGTCACTGGGGCACGCAGTTCAAATTTCATTTTGGATGTTAACACAGGGTTCGTACACAATATTTGGCTGGAAATTCAAGGACATTTCAAGGATTTCAAGGATGCAAAAAGGCAGAATTCAAGGAGTGTTAGCGTAATTTTATTTCCTCACATGACTTAGGAAAGGAGCATTAATTTCTCTTTCAAGAGCTGTTATCTCCGCTTCTTTTTCTTTGGCTGTTCGACGGAAACTTCGTCGCCTTTCTGGTGGCTCTTCAAGGCAGATTCCCCCATCGTTGCAATGTCGACTGTCTTCTGACATAATGCGCACATTGCTCGATAAGGATCGCTTGGTTCCGGTCTCACCCAGTGACAATAGTCCGTATGTTGCAGCCACGCAGGCTGAAACTTGCACTTCCCGCCTGGCATCTTGTCAAAGTAAACACACAACGCAAACTTCACTGAAATGGCGCGCACGAGGCCGACAAACGGCCCGACTATAGTACCTAAAAGACATACTAGTGTGCCGAGAGCGGGTGTCGCGGTAGCACCGAGTGTGATGCCTGCCGCCGCCGGCCGCTTGGTGCGCTGCACTTCGAGACTGTGCCGGACCATGCTGAGACATGGGCAGACTTCAGGCAAGACACGACGCGAGTCTCCCATTTGCCCGGCGATCTGCCTCTTATGTTCTTGTCCCAATCCGCAATACGTTCGGGGTCTGCGGACGCGCTGGGTAATGAGATGAGCCGTTTCTTTCCGCGCCTCTGGGAAATCGCGGTTTCGCGACCTGTTCAAAGTTTCTTTAGACAGACGAGTGCACACATAGATGCAAAAAACCCACTCACAATAAGAAAAGACTGCAACGAAAGCGGCAGCAAGGCGAGAAATGAACTAAGCATTGCAATCGACGCGTAGCAATCAACGCATCGCAAACGAACGCGAGTCGAACACCGCAGGATTTAGCATGGTGCCGACAGGCATCGCCGTCTGGTGGCCCGCGCCACCGTCCCGCGTTGGAGACTCTCGGTGGACGGCACACTAGAGTATATTCTAGGCACTATACGCAAGCCGAGCGAGCGATATGTCTCGCATTGGATTGGATTTCCAATGCATATTTGTTGCCAGACGACGTAGGGGCTGCGAGATTTAAAACCGAAACTTCCTGATGTTGCCCTTTAGTCAACACAGCTTGTTTTCATGGGCATTCGTAAGCGAAAGGGCCTTAAATATCAGCATGACTTGCGGAGGTACATCGTTAATTTCCTCTAGCGGAACAAATCCCACGGGATTTTCAAGGATTACAAGGAGCCCACGGGTATTCAAGTAGCTTCAAGGGCCCTTGAACTTATACTGTCAATATCAAGGATTTCAAGGGGCTGTGCGAACCCTGTTAACATAGACACCACAACTTCAGATTTTGGTGCCTACAATGCGCTAAACGTAAGCCAAATGCTTTTATCCTCGGGTAGCTGCAGTGCGCTTAGCCGGTGGACTCGTTGCGGCACACTACGGTGTAGCCGACCAACAGCAGCCGTGTATGGGAATGTGCTTTATTACGAAATAAAGCACCCAGTAAAGAGTGAGGATCATGGCTTTTGTTGAAACGAGAGCATTGAAGAGAAAGGTGATTAGTCAAAGTGAAATTTTGTTGCTGTTGGCTTTGAAGAGCACCGGGCTTCTGTGCTGGGGGAACAAAGTTCAAAACCATCGAAAATCCTATATACATATGTCGAGGTCTCAAACAAAAACAACCAGACAGTAGAGTGTTTTAGCTGAGCGCTTGCTGTACGCTCCGCCCAGACCGGCATATGCTAACAAATACCACACAACCGCTTCGCGGGAACGCTATTGCGCTTGCGCACAACGATCATACCGCCAGCGCAATAAAGACCGCATCCCTAGCTCCGCTACAACGCCGACTGAGCGGAGCGTGTCTACTTGGCCTCTTCGTCGTTTTGCAGCCGGGTTGATAGCGGGTCTCGGCAACACGCGCTTATCAAATGCGAAATCTACGCAGTTCTCTGCAGTATCTGAGCGGAGCGTAAGCGGCACTCTGCTAAAACTGTCTAGTAAAACTGCTAAGCGGGGGGCAAAAGCCAGGGAACGCGATCGCTAACGTGAAAGCTGCTACCATTCACCAATCTACAATGTACAATTTCACTAAAATAGAACAAGCACGATTACAGCTATAATATTGATGCTGGAACTATTAGAGATCTGCAATAGCATCCAACGTTAAATGTTTAACACAAAAATGGCGGCGGAACTTAGATGAACAAGACCCTGAAGTATTAAAACTCCATTTTTGTTGGCATCCACCCATTCACGAGTGATGAGACAAGCTAGCACAAATTCTTGTAGAGTTCTTTTTTCTTTTATTACCCGAAGCAGTAGACGGCTTAAATCATCCTGCGGAGGAGCCGGTTGACAAGGTCCTCCCTGTTTCCAAAGTCCCCACCCTCGCTGTAGTGGTTGGTCTTCTTGCGCCATCCGCCACGGGGTGTGTTCAGCTTGAAGTGCCACAGGAAGTTGTTGGCCTTCTTGAAGTTGGGCCCCACTGTGTAGATCTCGTGGATCAGGTCCTCAATGCAGATGATGCCCAGCTTGCCTGCATGAACGACAAATGCGTTAATGTTCATGCTTCCTCTTTTGGTTCTCCTTTAGCATTACCCATAACATACATACCTGCCAACTTAAAATTTGTTAAAAATCTCAGACAACACTGGAACGACAAAGAGCACACATTTGAAAAAAATTTTGCCAAGAGCACACATCTCTTGTTGGGTACATACACTTTTAACAGCGACGTTGCAGGCTTCTGGAACTTGTCTGAATGAACTTGTACTCAAAGCAGATATAACTAATTGTGCAACGCTTGTTCTGCCTTTCCTAGCTCCACATTTCTTTTTGCCAGAAAAAGTATGGTGCTGTGTCAACAGACAGCTGTGCAATCTGCATTAAAATCACACCTCCTGAAGCCAATCTTTCAATTTCTGACGACAGCACTCCAGAAGAGTGCCATTTTCTCAACTTATGTTCATGTGAAGAAAATGCTCACTGCAGCCTAAATTTGGCACATGTCGTGACCTGAAAGTGATCAAGCCACTGTGGCCATAAACAGCGATGAAACAGCTACGTCAAACTGCACCATAATTTGGACTAATTTTCCAATGTCCGTGTACGATCCTCCTTGGGGGTTTGTCACAAAACCTCAGTAGCATGGATGTCCTAAGTTTTTGTAGAAAGCTTTGCACTGTGTGGCTGAGCAGCCACAAAGTTTGGTACTTAGTGCAACAGTTTGCTTTGACACCATCACGCATTCAGCTTGACATTGCTTTGGCACATTTATATCGTCTATGCAACAACCATTGGTAACTATTGACAATTAGCACAGCTGTGGAGATCCCCCCCCCGTAACACACAAACAATATTACCAAAGAGCCAAAAATTTTCATATTTACTGCGCCGCCTCCCAGCAAGCCAGGTAACTGCTTATGCTCTGCATTATGATTTGATTATGTACCTTAAAAAACAACATGGTCCCCCTTCGGAAAAATATATTACAAATATAAAATAAACATGGTAAAGATGCAAAAAAAAAAAAAAAAAACAGTGACGAGAGTTCTTGAAAGTAGAAATCATGACTGACCAAGGCGCTTCTCGATGACAGAGTTGTCAGACAAGGCCACCCTGCGGTCATCCAGGCGTCCGAACCCTCTTTTGTAGATCATCTCCCGCACTGTCTTCAAGTTGGGATAGCTGCGAGTAGAATGCATACGAATATCACATATGCCACAGCAGAGGCAGGCCATAAAGAAATAAAGTTTGAATGGTGCCAATGTCCCAAGACCTTCACAATACAATGAACATTAACCACAACATATGCATAACCAGCTAAATGAACAAAGACCTGCAACACCACCCTGATAGGTGACATTGGAAGAAACAAGCATTCTAGGTTACCATCTTCTACGACAATTTAGTCCATCTAGTTTCTGATCACTCAGTGATGTTACCACACTGAGAGGTTGGAAAAGGCACCACTAATTGTTTTCACTTGTCAGATATTTGCACCACATAGTGCCCCAACTCACAAGCACTGCTACCGCATGAGGACACCAATGTCTGCAACGTCGTCTTTACATTGCCTGAAATCTCATGGAAGAGTGTGTGCACTGCACTATGTGGACAAAGGTCACCACTAGCCTACTGCGTGGTGAGGGCCCTTTTCCCCATAAGCCGTCATTTACATGTATTTTTGTGACTTAAGAGGAAGCTTCAGCACAGGGCTAACTCCGATTTCCTTATGCAAGTACATGTAAAACGTAGAAATGCTTTTATGAGACAACCACTGGACCAACTTAAATGAAGGTTGTTGCATTTGAGAGAAAAAGTTATATCGAAAATTCCAGAAAACTTACTCCAGTGGACAAAGATATATAAATTTACAGCCTAAATGAAACTGTTACGATGTTTACAAGGATTTCGCAGCAGTCCTACTCACAAGCTAGATGGTATGTTACAGAGCATAGTATAATGCATCAATTTTGTCCACTTAAGATGTGCTGTTAGGTGCCATTAATTGTAATCAGTTTTCTTGAAGCTTTTTTTCTTTTTTCACTATTCAAAAAATTATTGTAAAATGAATATTCACAGCTTAAATCATGGCTTCCTACAGCCACTAGATCTTTCTTTTAAATGCAGCAAACCTCATCAAATTCGGTGAAGTGGTTACCAAGAAAAACGTTTTCCATTCCAAGTATTTAGACAGGAGCACCCGAGCTAAAGCTTCCTTTTAAGAAAACTTTTACGGCTTCAATATTGTCATGTTACACTCCCTCCAGGTATCTTTAGTCCCTTTCCTCTACGCTGAAACACTACAACAAACAAGCACACTGCAACCTGAATCTAATATCCTTCTCAAATTAAAACGTCAAAACACAAAACAATGCTTTAAAGGGGTTGAGACTTCAAATTTGGGGCTTCGGCATTATCTGTTTCAAATGTTTCTTATTGCACCAGGAAGCATGATACACACTCAAAGATTCATATATTCTCGGTAAATAATTTAATATTGCATTATTTATGTGAACGATTTTCGGTTTCTGGGCACAGAGTTGGACAGTGATGTCACTGTCTAGGAAGATTGGTCATGTGGGCCCACAAAGCCGTGACGCATGCACTGCTGCATCGTCTGCTCTCGCACACACGTGCCTGGCTAGTTCGCCAATGCGCTGAGAAAAACTAGGCGAGCGAGCTTGGGTTTGTAGCCGATGCAGCTCACGGCACTCTAGACTTGTCCAGTGCTGTTGAACACCGCTCTAGCTTTCGTTACGTTTCCAACAGTGACATCGGTGTCCATCGCACTGGCAATGGGCCTCAATCGTGAGAACGAGCATTTAGGCACTCTTTGGAAGCGAATTAAAATATATTTTAGACGTTTGCTGTGTCCAACACTTCACGTTGATTGTCCTTGCATACAGCAAGCTTTTTATAGCCTCAAAATTTGGTGTCTCAACCCCTTTAATATGCAGTAGTACCCCCAATTTATAACGTTACTTTCTCGGATAATTTATAAGGCTGGAACAGGCAGGCAGAAAAATGTCCGGCAATGCGTGACTTTCCCCAAGTCCATGAAAGGAACAGAGGGAGTTCTCATGCGCCAATTTGATTTATGCACATTTTTCTGACCAAGCCAGTTTTGTTAGCTACTGGCTGGTTAAGGGACAGTGCACCAATTGCACAATAGAAGTGTAGCACAGTTGGGGGATCCCAAACCTCACAAACACGAAGTACTACAAGCAAACTTGAGATTTTCTTGACCATTTAAAAGACATAACATTACGGGGAGGGTGGGACATATTAATGCTAGTAACATGCACACCACAAGAACTCACGTCTATGCTGTGAATGAAACTTAACGCATAAGGTTTCAACATTTTATTACATACCTGCTAACATGTAACCCCCTCCTCCCCTCCCCCACCAAAAAAAAAAAAAAAAAAGAAGAAAGAAATGTCCAAGTTCTGTTATACCCCTGTCACACAGGCACCCACGAACTCCATTGAGCATGTAACTCCCTAAAGGAGATGTACGGCATTGGAGTTGCGGCCGCGCTACACAGCACAGTGCGAGCTTTTGAAGAGCGCCGCATGGGACAGAAACGATGCCGCTGCGCTTACACATACAGTTGCCGAAGTAATGTATAGGTAGTTTTCTTTAACGCAGTATGTAATCTAATAAAATCACAATGAGAAAAAAGTTTGCTCTATGTTACAGCAAAGCATTTGTTTTCCAAGCGTAGCAAAGTTGAAAGCAATGGTGGCCACACTGCGCTCTTGCCATGCAGCATTGCGAAGCATGGGTGTAGAGGATAAAGGCACTGATGTTAAAAACAAATTAAAGACTGCCATTACGTGACGTATAACCCGAGGGAGAGAGAAAAAAAAACTAAAATTTGTGAGCCAGTTACAACAATTTTAGTAGTGCAGTTTTCTTTGCAGCTGCAGCTATCTGGGAATGAAGGTACTCAGTCCAGCCGAACTCCCTTCGCCAAAATCTTCATTCAACTTCCTTGGCTCAAGGGAGACCGTGTGAAGTATAAACAGCATGTACACGATCTTGCGCACGACAGCGACGGAGATGGCTGTCGCGGTCTCTCGTCGCCTACAAGTCGTCGTACCACAGGCGAGCGACAACTTTGAGCGACGTCTCCCCGGTGTTGCCGGTACGAGGGCAGCAAATACTCGCCGAAACTGGCGTGATGCTTGCTTTATTAATTTAAGTTGATGTCTTTTAGTGTAAAGAGCAGCATAAATATTTCTAATGGTCTTGCACTACGTTATTATCCTTGCACGTATCAAAATCTAGTCGTTTGCTCGTTCTGTGCGACAATCGGTAGCACTTGACTGATGTATATCCAGTTCCGGCTTCGCACTATTGGCTAGTCGCTCATAGCATTTCTGGGCGACGAGTGACGAATTCTAGTTTTCTAGAACCGAGCGATCTGTTCGCGCGACGGTCCGTTGTGTCGCTCGAAGTTGTTGCTCGTCGCGCACAAAATGGCTCTCATGCGGTTTGGGCTTGACACTGAGTGCAACTTCCTTGACGTAAAGACGATGGAGTTAAAAGGAGTTTGCGGGCGCCCGTGTGACAGGGGTATTACACTGTCTACAGACGCATTAGTCACAACCTGCACTTACTAGAGACTGATGCAGTGGCGTGCCGATATCTATGCTCATTTCAAGACATACAATTCGAACACTAGCATTTAGCATGGTGTACTCTCACCTAGAAACTCAAGCCGATAGATGTGTCTACAAGTGTGAAAATAATACGATTATACAGCCAGACAAGCTTGCACTACACAAAATTAACATAATGCATGGCAGGGAACAGTCTGCAACTGAAGCAGCTACAACACAACTGAACAAGTCCACAAAACAAGAGACATTTGACAACCCCTGCTCACTAGCATTGACAAGTATAATGTCACAAGCACTTCACAACAGAAGCTGTCACATTCCGGCGTCATCTTAGCACTGAGAAGGCAAATGTCTGATCATTCCAAATTTCAAGGAGACTTCAGCATAATTTTGGAAACCATTTCTAAGAAACACCAGACGCATGCATTTCTCCCCTCTGCATTGCTCGAAAAGTATGACTGTTTTTCAGGTTAAGAAGTTGCACCTCGCCTTTGTGAAGACGTCCAAACAAACAGAAGCCTACAGAAACGATGGAAAAGGACTGGACTGAACAAGCTGCAAACACTCACCCCCAGGCGATGTAAGGCTCAGCAATCCTCAGCATGTTGAGGGTGGCTTTGTTGAGCTTGACGAAGGTGGCATTGTTGATCTGACGCAAGCGCAACAGCTGCAGCACTTTCCTAGGCTTGGGGCTCACACCGTTGACACTGCACACACATGGGCCAAAGTTGATGGGTGTGAACTCTTCACAGACCTAATCCCTATAAATCACATCTTGACATCACAGATAGGGGCCTAAGGTCTCATCCACCAGTCAGCTTACGTGTTCCTACAGTGGTGACATTAGACTGCAGTCTGGCAAATTAATTTTGTGCAGGCATTTCACAAGCAATGCAAGTAGTCATTCTTCAAGCTCTGCAGATTGCTGATCCCTTTCGGTGTCGCTGACACACTGGTACGTTTCCACATTTCTGTCTCTCCATGTTTCTTTTGACATTCCTTTAGTCAGATAGGAATGTGAGGACCACACAAGAGCGCATTTGCTATTATATATACATGTAATTTTTTTTTCCATTTCTGCACACCTTATTTAAAATAAACCATGTCTTATATACCACTTGGGGTGTATCAACTCCTAAAAAACACGACACTGAAAGGGTTACATTCTCGGGTGATTACTTAGAGATAGTTCCACCTTCGCAAGATTTTGAGACTGCCCGTCTCGGCACAGCTCTGGCCAAACGCCGAGACATAGCTCTGATCTTTCTTCCCACATTAACACATGCTGCCTAAGCTGCAGGTTAAGCTTGGGTTCACATGTCTAAAGTGAAGCTATCACACAATGAATGCTTATGGGCCCCATTCCTTCTCTTCAGCTACAGCAATAAAACCACTATCATTTGTCTGCCTGAAATATCCAACCAAGCGACCTGCAGCAATGCTTCCATTACAGAAATTTGTAATAGGCGTTAACTACTTTCGATGCAAGTTCACAGCTGAGAAGTTGATGTCGCTCGTAACGTACATGCCTATGCCTCGTATGCAGAAGTCATTTTCAGCCGCATGTTCTCACGATACACTACCCTATTTGCATTTAATGTGCATAGGGAAGTACGAATTCCATGCCGCTCCAACAGCGACAAGAAACGATGACAACAGTGATTGCTGCTTTCTGCTTTGAGACCAAGACGAGCACGACATTTAGTACTTAGGTTAAAAGAAAAAAACGCATTTGTGCAATGTGCGCTCAAACCATCGTCACCTTAATTTCGTGCCACTGAAGCAACACACGCGATATACTGTTCAGTCTGTCACAGAAAACGTCAGGGATCCTAGTAAACAGGCGACACAGTTTAAATAGAGGGCACGAAGGTTTTCATTTTGGTGTCCTTACCCCCTGATACGGATGACGACAGCAAGTTTAGGCTCCGCCGGAACATAGAAGTTGCCCTTGTTCCTAGCCACGCGCTTCAGTCGAATGGTGTCGCGCTCCTGTCTCCTGTACTCCTTCACGTACTGCTCAGCCCGCTTGAAAATTTCGAGGCGCTTGGCACGCTTAGTCTGTAGAAGAAAACACGCAAGTGAATGTCAAAGCCACGACAGCTCACATGATGCGGTATAAGTAGATACATGACGCGGCCTCTTACCTTCCTCTGCTTGATAGCATTTTCGAGCTGTTTAACTTTCGAGATGGCACGCTGCTTGCGGCGCTTGAGAAGGGTCTCCGGGACCTCCGGAAGCTTCTGTTTTTCAGGTTTGGCGGTCGTGCTGCACAGACAAAACACACGCGTTGCACAGATCGCTCAATGCATGGCCGACGACACTGTTTCAGAGTGAAGTTTTTAAAAGAATTTTGTACAACTGAGGAAATAAATAAACATAAAAATTGTTTCAACAAATCTTTGGGTTCACGTACTGTGCGGATGACATCATTAAAACAAGATTTGAGCACGATGTAGACAGATTTTCCAAGTAGAAACGGTGGTACTTACGTCGGCGCCATGGCTACCTTGGAAAAGAACACATCCGGGGATCAATGGTGCCGATGGGAACTCGAGCGCCCCAGTGGTCATTGAAAGAAGCAAAGTTAAGCGAAAACTCCAGAACTATGGCTTCCGAGATTTAAAACACGGCGCCAGGGTTGCTTTCATTGTTCCTGGTAGGACGTCTCGAAAGCTATGTCTAAGGCCGTAACCGCCACAAAAACAAATATAGTAATAATAAAAGCTGTGGTACGTTTTTATGTGGAGAGATGGCGCCCCAGTGTCAATGACGTCATAACTGTCACAAAACATGGCGATTTAGGTGGCGATTGAGAGCAGCGCGGCTGTTGCTGGAGGTGTGCGATTGTAAACATTCGGTTTAGCGCAGCAGCAGTGCTGACCGCTATCTGGCGCCTCTCTTCCGTTACTCTCCATCGCCCGTTCGCGCAGTGCGGACTTTTAATAACGGTGCGTTGCGCGGCGTTGCGCACACCTGAGCTCGTCCCTGGAGTTCGCGACTCACGTAAAAAAAAAAAAAAAAAAAAAGAAAGAAAGAAAGAGGCGCATCGGTAGTATTTTGGCGTGCATCGAGCGCCTTGCCTCGGAGAGAGTCGTCGAGCTCGGCCTCGGCGCGGCGCCGCCAGAGCTCCTCGCCCGCCGCTTTCCATGCTGCGTGCGTCGGCGCAGCGACGACGCGACCTTGACGGCTTCGCCCCCGAATCGGAGCAGCCGATACAGCGACGAGGCACCTGCCCGAGTGGGTACGCTTGATCGCCGACGTCGCAAGTCACCGGCGAAATATTATGGTGGTAACAGCGGCGCCTCCGCTCAAAACTATGGCGCTGCAGCGACTGATCTCCGTGCATCGTCGTCAGCGACTCGACGGATAGGCATCCGGAAAAGAAACATTCTCTGGGGACCTGCGACGGAGTTGCGACAACCATGTCTTCGTCGGGACCGACACGTCAGAGATCGTTCCGAGACCGGCTGCACGGCATTGGCCTGTCCTGGCAGTAAGTACGATTACGCTTGTATACACACTTTCTCCATCGACGCTGTTCCTATGCGCGGGTCGGCGTTACCGTAAGCCTAATGAGATAGGTGGGTCCTGCGCGGGGTCCAGGCGATGTCGGTGCTTAATTTTATGACCGGACGTTGACGCCAGTTGCCATCGCATGACTGAATTTAGCGTCCTCGCGCGCTCTCCCTCGCTTCTGTCTGATCTCTGCGTCGGCGTCGCGTCGTTTGACGGGCATCGCGGTCAGTGGAGTTCTGAGGCAGGACACCCGAGCATCGCGCACTGAGGCGGCGAAAACGAAAGTGAGGAAAAAGACAACGAAGTGTCATTCCAAAGTGTCGCGAGCCATCTTGCCCCTTGTGTGGTGTCGTGCCCTTGCTGGTGCTGCGACTTGGGCGCGATAAATATGACGCCCCGCCGCCGCTGCTCCGTTGAGCCAGGGCCGGTGTGTTTCGGTTTCATCGGGGATGATGTCTTCCTCCGCTGATCGGTGAGCGTTGCGGCGAAGCTTTCTGTCGGGCGAAGTACACGCGCTTTGGCCAGCAAGCATGCTTTTTGAGATGCACTTTTTTGCGATGAAAACTTTCGTTTTCCGCATCCGTGTTTTATTTCTCGTTTTCTTAACGGTAACAATTGCTACTCAAAACTGCGTGCTGCATTTTTTTTTATAACTATAGGAAAACGAGAGTTTTGTGTCAAACTGTTTGACTCAGGCTTTATAAGTGCACACATGTGCTGATTATACTATATATGAAGCGTGCATTTGTTCTTTCCTGTTCTGTGAAGCTAAAACAGTCGCTCATATTAATTTTTTGTTACCAAAAACTGTGATGGTGGTGGCAAACGTGCCACAGTGTCGTCAGAGAAACATATATATATACTTACATAAAACTGTCGCAACGAGTCGAAAGTCTTCCCCGTTGTGAATAAGGGTCAGGTATCAACGCAAACCGAACATATTTCTAGTTTCTCATTTACCGTCACACCTCATACAACTATAAGTACGATTTAATGCATGTTGCGTTACACATAAGGATTCCGCTTGTTAAATTACGCCATGCGCACGCGCGTCTTTATTTGTGTATAGCTCTTCACGGCGCACATTAATTTGTTCCTCCCTTTTTTCGCCTGAAGCACCTGTTTTTTAACTCCGCACAAACTGTAGCACAACGTCGCATTTTCTCTTTCTGAATTGTATCCGGTTTTGTCATTTTCCTGCCCATGTTGGTCCGATGCTGCTCTGTTGAATTTCCCTTGCTTGATACCGCGTTGTTCAGCACGCAGTCAAACACGACCGCTGGTGTCATGGAAATTATGGCCAGCGCAATGTGGCAACCAGCTTATGCTGCGCACCGTTCATGTGCCCATCATCTGCAAACATGCAATGACTTAAGATCCCGTTGATTGTGGTCTTGGCGCCACCGAGTTAAGCCATAGAATAAGGAACCAGGTCAAGCGCATGAGTGCAATATACACTATACAGTGCTATAGTCGCAACAACATTTCCCGGAGTCTGCTCATCGCGCATAGTTTTCAGATGCTCGATGGTTTTCGCTCACATGCTGTTGTTGCAAGCAGTCTTGCGTTTCAACCTCAAATCCGAGTCATCGTCCATATGCTTGTCGCCTGTGGATAAGAGGGGCCCGAGAGTACTGCAGCCGGCAATATATGCAGTACTAACCGCTCTGTTATGTTGAAGCGACTAATCCTCGCGCTATTGTGAAATCGATACTGTAGCTATAATTTAATTCGAATTGCGTGGCTATTTGCGAATATTTATCTTCGTCGGCTGGTCTCATTAACGTTATCACATATGAATAGGTGTTTCTACCGATTATCTTTACTTCAATTGTTTACTCTTCATTTCTTGTTGCATCTAGAGCGTGTGGCGTTTGCTGTCTTGACTGTTCGACCCGACCGAGCCTCCTTTTTCTCGCTTTTTCTTTAAATTAAATATGGATATTCGAAAAATAATTACAAAATATTTTCTTGCTTCTCGAAACATGGAAAAAAAAAAGAAAGAAAGCAGCCAGAGGGCCGATTTTTACATTCGTCTTTTTTAGTTTTTTTCAACATGCTATATTGTTATTCGCAGGTTACTTAAATTGCACGACTTGCAAATTAGCAGAATGGTCACACTTTCAGGTTGGCATCGGCCCTTTTCTATGGCTGAATGGTAGTAGTAGCCCTGCGCATTCGGCCTCAGTAGAATATCCGATGAAATCCAATATCGAAATCACGGAACGAACAGTTTGATACGAAATCGAAATATTGTATTTGCATTCGAAATGTCAAGTATTCTAACCCTCTTTTCTCTAATTAGACTGCACGTTGCATAGGATGCAAATAAACACAATTATACGCATTGCATTTAGTTCTACACCGTCTAAAGGAGTACCGACACGACATTTTCGACTTTTCAGTATGATTTATTCTTCCCATTATTATTTTTCTGTATATGAAGGTCCCGCACCTCGAAATGCCAGGAAATAAGAAAATATGGGAAGTTTCGGTTTAGTTTACGATAAGATGCGTATGTGCCGTGACGGTCATGACACAGGTGGTCACTTGGGAGCAGGACATCCGCAACATGGAGGTAAAAGTACTAGGAGGGAGCGTCACGTGATTCCGCTAGGCTCGGCAAGCCAAGCTCCTCTGCTTCCTCCATTCCATGATCCGCGGCGTTTTGGTACGGTGGACTGTATATAGTTCTGGCACTCGCGTCGCTCCAGCCCTCTCGATGGGCCCTTGCTCCATCGGGCCGTGGTTCGTAGAACAGCTATTGTAATAAATTATTCGAGGCTCTCGGAAACATGCCATGTATTCTTTTTTTTTTTTTTTTTCTGTGATTTCGAGGTCCACAGGACCTTTCGTTTGACGCAGATTACGAAGAGTCGGAAATAACGTGTCAGTGTTAAATAACTAACCGCTTCACTGACGCTTCGCTGCGCATCTAGATTCCAGCACGTGCGTTTGATCTTCAAACCATTTGTAGGAAACTCAACGGCAACGCAGTGCACGGTCCAGCCATCGTTGAGAAGATGTCGTTCGACCGAAGGAAGTACAATGACACCGTAGTGTATAACGGGTGTTCGCAGAGCAACAGCAGCGCGCGCCGCGTCGTCGCGCCAGTCGACAATAATGAAGCCTGGGTGTGTTTCGACACCCGTATAGCGGCGGCCTGCCTGCCCGCCCACCCGCCGAAGTGGCTCAAATGAAGTGGGGAGACCAGCGCCGAAGGGTCGTCGTACGCGGCGTAACGTTTTTTTTTTTTTTTTTTTTTTTTTTTTTTTTTAAGTATTTTCTTCGGGGAGGAAGAAAGGGCGCTCGTGTCAAGGCTGACTTGCGGCTCGCGCGCTGAGGAGCGCGCTGGCTAATGGGAGCGGGGCTATACGGGGGGTATGTATACCGTCATTTCCCCTCTTCTGTCCGCGCGCGCGGAGCGCATTGGCGCTGAGCCGTGCTCCCTCAACGGCTGCAGAAGGTAGCGCCAACCTTTTCTCGTAGCGAACCACTTAGTCGTAGCGCATGGGTGGGTGGGCAGGCGACGGCGGCGATCATGATGTCGTACGCTTGCAAAGTCGTTGGGCGAGGCCGTTTTGCGGTGATCCGAATAAGAATAAGCCGATAAGTTATAGTTATTTTACGTGTCGTGGGGGCTTAATGGCCGTGGAGTTGCGCTCCGGATCAAATCCACCAACGGCGGTCGCATTTCGATAAGAGGGGGGGGGGGGGGGGGGAATGCGATAACGCCTATGTACCGTGAGTTGGGTGCACGTTAAGGAACACCAGGAGATCAAATTTAATCCGGAGACCCCACCCCCACTATACCGTGTCCTTCAAAATCAGATCGTGGTGCTGGCACGTAAGACCTCAGAATTTATTATTATTATTATTATTATTATTATTATTATTATTATTATTATTATTATTATTATTATTATTATTATTATTATTATTATTATTATTATTTTATTTAACGGGCCCAGGAACAACCCTAAGGTCCGAATTCTGTCATAACTGAAAGTACCGGGCGCACAGCATTAACGAAGGGAAAGGGTGCAAACTTTTCATAGCGTGTATAAGATGGACTCTCTCTCTCTGTCAAGTTCTCTCTCTCACTTCCCTCTGTGTTATTCGTGTGTTGATTCGTGTTTCTGCTTCTCGTGGCGGGTCCTGTAAATATAACTGTCTCAATTGCGGCGTTAACGCTAAGCTGATGCGTAAAGTAAACGTTAAAATAGCATGCTATTTTAGCATATATACATACATACTATATGGAGACGATCGCCGCGTGCTTTGAGACGTCGCGCCGCCTTGACTATAGCTCATCGTGCATGTTATGCTGAAAGAAATCGGAGGATATAAATTGCACAGTTCTCTGGCTCTATCGGCGGGTAGTCGAACCTGCGACTTCGTGCTCCGCAGCAGAAAGTGCGCAGCCACTGAAGAACCTCCGGTCGTGGCGCGTCACGTTCAATGAACTTCGGACTATATGCTATAGGGCACGCCGTCATCTTATAGCTAATCTTAGCCGGTTCTTTCTTTATTGCGATAGCAGTTATACGGCCGCACTCACGGTGTCATCTCCCGCTGTATGCTTTTCCGGCCACCTGCATGCCCGCTTAGGGCGGCGAAAGAGAACGCAGAACTGGCTTCGTACACGTCCTTCACAGGGCCTCCTCTGTCGAGCACGACAGAGGAGGAGGCCCGCTGGCGTACTAGCTGTATGCTGGCGTACTAGCTGGCACGTAAACGCAAGATAATGAATGAATTAGTAAAATTGCAGCACGCGCAATTCTTGACGTAACGTCAGCTGGCCACACGTATATCTGAAGGTCCATTACCTATATAGTTGCAGGTACATCAGCGCGTGTCGCTCGTCTCGTCGCGTGGTGATGTACACTCTCCGACGCCTCCACATACGTCACAGCACCCTCGCGACGCCAGTGTAGAGCCAACCAATCTATTCCTGGAAGCTATCGCTTGACGTTGATCATCCTCCTCCGATGGTTTCTGCTCATTTCTCTCTCTCTCTCGCACAGTGTTGCAAACAATACTGGTCAGGCGTTGAGCTCAACCGGCAATGTTTACAACTGGACAGGCGCATGGACACTCGCGAACGGTTGGTTCTCCGCGAGGCGCGCCTGAGGTCGATGTTTCTAAATGAGGCGCGCGATCGAGGAAGACAAAAAACCGCGCCGTTCGCAACAAGGGCGCTGCTGCTTGCGGGGCATGGACGCGTCCCGATTTCTGATTTGATCGGCGTAGGCTTCGACATGTGACCGTATATATATATATATATATATATATATATATATATATATATATATATATATATGTGTGTGTGTGTGTGTGTGTGTGTGTGTGTGTGTGTGTGTGTGTGTGTGTGTGTGTGTGTGTGTGTGTGTGTGTGTGTGTGTGTGTGTGACACACGCGTCAGCTGATCGCGTGGTTCTTCACGTTTCCTCGACGCGGACGACGCGGATCGAAGAATCTGCATGCGATCGCCGTGTTTGCATTCTTGATAAAGGCATTGCTTGTTGTTCGTAATACACTCGCTGTCATTTCCTGGTCGCCGTGTAAGCGGTTACGTATATATATACGACCCCACGCGTATAGACGCTTCGAAAGCGGTGCGGTTTTTGTCCGCCGTATATGCATGCTATATATGCGGGGCTCACCCACTGATATACTGCGCGACTCCCTCATTCTGCAGCCGGTTTGCGCGGGTTCCGACGACAGTTTCCTTTCTCTGTCAGCGCATCGCGCGCTGGTCGTGTGTTGCAGTATATACCTGTACATGTAGTACACGCACGACGCGTTCTTGTTTCTCGGGCGTTGACTTATACGTTTGCATGCGTACATGCGCGTGCTATATGGAGCACCTCGGAGTGGCGAGAGTTTGCGTATTATCCCGCGCTGTCACCGCTGCATTGCGCCCCCTTTGTGTGCAGCAGTTCCCTTCGCCTCACTTGTGGCGTTGACGTAGCCGGCCAGTGCATGACTGCGCCGGCTTCCCTTTTGTTAGAGCGCGACAGGGCAGACAGTCGCGGACGTACACAATAGACGAACGCGGTTTTTGTTCGCTTGCTGCTGCCGTGCCGGTAGTGGTGGCGGCTGCGCAAGCACCGTTTTTGGCGTAGACTCGAGATGGTTGAGTCTGCACGCCTGCTTCACTGCATGCCACGGTATAGACGGTCATTATAACGCTGTTACAGGCGTATATGGTTCGCACTTTTGCGGATGTCATCTTAAGAGAACTGGGAGCACTGCAAATTGTTAATTTTTTAATTTATTTATTTATTATTATTTTTAATTAACCACGGGTTTTAACGTACCGAAACGACACCAGGGGATGCACGCCGTAGTGGAGGGCTCCGAATTAATTTTGATAAAGTGGTGCTCTTTGACGACGTGGTGCCCAAAGTTACGTACAAGATCGCTTTTGCATTCAGCCCTCATCGGAATGAGGCCGCCGCGATCTTGTCCTCAACAGCAGAACGCCATAGTCGCTGAGTCACTGCGGTGGGTCACTGCACAAAGTTGTAGTTTGTTTATCTCTCTCTCTCTCTTTCTCGCCTTTAAAATCTTCTACTTACTACAACTGCCATAGAATCTGTGATTATAGAGCTTTTGAAAGTCGCTTTGCGTTCCCACAAGAGTGAATAGCACGGCGCACGTGCAGGACTCGGACCCATGCTTAGGCAGGCGCTGTAGCGTCCGCTAACTTACAGCACTGCCTCCAAAAATCTCGAGCACCGCTCTAAAGCAGTGTATGCGTGCGATTCACATATACACTAATGCACGACTCCGCCTATAGTGCAGCGAAAGCTACAGATTACGTCGGCCAATCAGCAACGAACGAGATCGGGCTCAGTGTGTGTGGGGAAGGACATCGAGGAAGGGAAGCAACACGATTGAAGCCATGCAAACGAGTCGGTTCAACCCGTGACCGTCACCACAGATCGCGTGATAGGTTATGGTGCTCCCGTTCTGCAGGCAGAGGCCCGGCAGGGCAGCCGAACGAGTGCGCATCGGTTGAAACACTAGCAGGAACCAAACATCCCCGTCCAGTGCACCGAGTCTCAGAGGTCACGTGTTGGGCCGATACTGCGAGGGAGAAAGCGAAGGGAATGGCTCCACGGAGGCGCGCTGGCTTCGTGATGTAATAATGCTCCCTCCTAGTTTATTTCCTTCCTATACATGATGCATGCAGCAGGTGGGTCGCGGTTAGTGTTGCACAGACGATCCAGTTTCCGAGTGAACGCACACTGTAAAATAATTTACACCCTTAAGCGTGCATAAGGGTGTAAATCGGTCTTTTAACTCACAGCTTTACGCTGAAAAAGGGTGTAATAATGCGGGTTATATAGACCGATTTACACCCTTATTCACTTTTAAGGGTTTAAATTATTTTACAATGCGGGGAGGAGATCACATTCACTTCTGCAGAATAGTTCCCGTGGTTGTTAAACAAGCATATCTCGCCTTAGGCCGCCTATAGGAGTTTGTTCGTCTCGATTTAAGCAAAGTAAATTAATTATTTGGTAAATATCAGCAGGTTTAGATTCCTTTAAGACGATTTACGGGGATATTGCGTTTAGCTCATTCGCTTAGCAGAACGCTCTGTGTACTATGTGCATCCGGTGACGCTTACTGTTCCTTTGTTTCATTGTTTTCATTTTCACCTAGGCCGGTGCACGATATATATCACATAATCACCACCTTCCAGTTGTTTCCTCATTCACACGCTTCTCAGTTGACCAGTCATTCAGTTGCTGATAACGCAAATTCGCTTCTCCTTCTTCTTTCCAACGGACTGCGCACAAACTTTATTCTTCACTTTGTTTAGAAATGAGAAATATTCGATATTATACAGAAGGTCGCTTTTCTGGAATATCCGATTCTACAATTTCGCTATTCTAGAACTCCTAAAAGAAGCTTGTTCGAATTAAAGAAATGGCGATAGAGATGGTATGCATTATACAAACGAGTTGTATTAGACAAATGAGTTGTTGGTGGATCCGCGAGGTGGTTAGGTGCCATTGGTCCGACTAGCAGAATGTCACAAAGGGAACTTTGCCCGAATCGGCAATTTACTTTTCGTCGAATCGGACTTCCCGTGAGTGTGTTTGCGCGGATATGGCGTGAGATGGAAGATTGAGAGAAGACGCGTGGAGAGAAGAGAGTTCGGTGGCCCACCGCTTCGGTTTCCTTCTTGTCTGCGATGAATTGGCTTTGCACAGGAGAGGAACCTCACGTTTGTTGGCGCCAGAACAGCGGCGGCAAAGAATCGATCGATTCGAGCGGAGATATCGTGCGCAAAAAAAGAGCGCGCTAGAGCCGTATATGTAGGCTTGCTCGCCGGGAGCAACGACTCTTCGATTCACCCGCGCCTGGTCCCACGTGGCAGCATGGCAATTCCTTTGTGTACGGCAGAATGCATGCGTCCGTTTTCAGGCTATGGTGCAAGCCGTGTTGCGATCAGTTGGGACTTCGAACGGCCTCGCGGGGTTTAGTGCGCAATATGATCCTTATGACGTGAACACGGTTGATGCGAATTTAGGGATAAATATATAGTGTGATAAGCACTTGCGCCTGCGAAACCGCGTTTGTATAAGCAACGTGCGTAACAATACAACGTCATGCTTATTTCGCCAACTTTGAGTGGTTGAACGGGAAGAGATCGGTATAGATAAGATGTTGCGTGGAGGGAGTCGAAGACCTGGTGATATGATTTCCACATTTTTAAGGACGCAGGTCAATTCTAATTTGCGTAATGTAATTGGGCCAAAGATGGAGTAATTGAAGGCCCAAGTTGAAGACAAGAGTTCGTACGGGAGTTATGAGGAAATGACGTGGGCCCGATGAGCGTTCCGCAAACGCCAGACTAAAGACGAAGCCCGTGCAAAAGTGGCGGGATAAGCGGATCCGACCGAAAATAAAGTACATTCGTGGCCTCTGAGAGCCGTTCGAGTCCATTGGCAGCTTCAAGGAGATGGCAATTTTGCAAATCACAATGTTTCATTGAGATTCTTGTTGTGCAAAGGAATGGACCATGCGTAAATAAAATTACAGATATTGATTGATTTGTGCCTCAATGCACGGTTAGTATGGCTGCCACGCGAATTATTTTTGCCCCCCCCCCCCCCACCCCCCCATTTTACCCCTGGAAAACGGCAACGCTACCCCTCTTTATCTGCTTGTCACGGTAATTGACTCATTGCTGCAAAGAGTATGAGACTGTCACGTGTGTGTGCATGCGTGGCGCGGTTTTGTGTAGTTTCGTATAGCAGAGGAGCACACGCGGTGCAGGGGGCACGTTTATGCGCTGGCTGCGACCTGTTGAGACCTTATTCTGCTGGTCTTTTGTGTCGCACTATATGCGACTGTCGCACTACACTGCAGTATGCGTTCCGTCACTTTGTATTCAAGGAGGTTATATAACATTTCTGTCTGCATCGGACGTCGCTGTGTATACGTACGGTCCGTTTGTCTATAGATTCGGTCCCTTCTCGGAGAGGGCTAGGCGAGCTCGTATATAGGGCAGTACGACACAAACAACGTGTTTGTATAACTATATATTCGGTGCTTTCGCGCAAACCTGCGCTCGTTAATTGTGTTCAGAGTCCACTCCGCGTGTCTTCCTGTTTCATCGCGGTTGCATCCAGGAAGGGGTATTCCCGTGGCGCCTCCAACACAAAGGGAGCGCGCGGATCGCGCTTTGCGGAAGCCAGTGTCTGTCTCTAGTCTTTTATCTCCGTCTTCTCGCCTCCGGCGCTTCGTTTGTTTGCCGGCGGGTCTATGTGTTGACTAAGCCTTTATGTCGGTGATGTGTGCGTGCACGAGCATTGTGCACTGTGTAACCACGCGGAAAGGCACGGGTCGTCGATGGCGCGCGTTTGCGACTGCGCGGTAGTAGTAGTAGTACTAGGAAGGCCCGCGCTGCGCCTTTTGACGGATGCTTCCGCGACTGAAATAGTGCGTGCATCCGTACGCGGAGGCGTATACGGTGTTGTTCGTAGACGAGTGCTTCTCCGTACGCACTGCTAAGTGTACTAAAGTATAACAATCCCCACGTATAGTACGAAGTGTTCTGACCCTGCGTCGTGACGTCACTCAAATGAACGCGGGGACGCGGCCACGAAGCGAGCCAGCCTGGCTTATGGGATTCGTACGTTCGTAACACAATGCTTGGCAATTGAAACGTCAGTCGACCGTCTTCTGTTATGTTGCAGCTCCGAGCTCGCTGGCCTTGCGTTATGGTGGTGCTGATTCCAAACGCGCCATATTCGACATGCGATTAAGAGAAAAAAAAAAAGTAAGACAAAATATTTACGGAGAAGAGTCCAAGAATAGCAGCTTATCTATGAAGGCCTAAGCCAACGCATAAGAAGAAACATGTGGGATTTAAGGTCCATGGAAGCTGCATAGTGGTGTTATGAGGGACGCTATATATGGAGGCCTGGAGTAATTTTTTATCACTTGGGGCTCTGTAACGTGGACCCAGAGCACGGTACACGAATGTTTTCGCATTCCATCACCATCGGAATGCGGTAATGGAATGGAGCGGTTGGTAATTGAACCCGCGACCTTGTGCTCAACAGCAGGACGCCGTAGCCACCGTGGCGGGTGAAAGAAAGAAAGGAAACGAAAAACAAGAGCACACTGATTGCCTTGTGGTGTTATTTGACCTTCTATTCTTTGTTTGAATGGTTCAGACGTTTGTTGACCTACAAGCCCACCCGCCACCAGAGCCTCTGTGCATACAAAAGGGCCGTGGGTGCTCGAAGCCGTGACGTGATGACGTTAGTGGGCCGATGTTTCAACTGCAGGGCACGCGGTGAGGGAAACGTGAGCGCACTAAGCGTTTCTTTCCGTCTTTCCGCCGCTGCCGTTTCAATGCATGGCTTGTCAGCTCCTTGCTGGGGACGTCACGGTCACGAGATTCGCGTCCTTTTACGACGAGCTGCAGAGCGCGACCTCATGAAGATGCAGCGGCGTTAATCACGTTAACTAAACTTAAGATAACCTTTACGACGCGAGTTTTCTAGTAATACGAGATGAGTAGTTGTGGGCGAGTATTACTTCGCGAAGAATAATTAGCAATGCGGTGAATATATATGGTGTAGTTGTAGTAGCGATGAATTCGTCTGGCGTTTAATTGCCTGTATGCACTGTATGCGGGTCGCCACGCCACTTTGTTTACAAAGACGGAGCTCGTATATACGTAATGCCCGAGGACGTTGGCGATCGGTGTCGGCTTCCCGCTGTTTAACATTACAGTTGCAGCTTCCACAGTTGATATTTTAATTATTCTTTTACGTCAACAATGGGTCGTTGTTTTCGGATTTACGACGGATCAGTGCTCCGCATCGCATTTGTTGTATTAAATGTTTAGCGCACAATCGTTGTCGCAATCAGCCTGTCCGCCATGCTGGATCTGATCGGAAGCCATATCAGATATATCGCAAGATCCCAAGTACACGATTTCACCCCTGAAGTTAAGGTGCGCTTTTCCTGTCCCACTTGCGATATACTGACGTGTGTTGCATCGCAGATACATAATTTATCATTGGCGATTCCGGGATATGTAGATAAGGCTGACAATATAGCGAGGCCGAGAAGACCCGGCGCGATAATGGCCAGAATATGTGGGGCGTGAAGATCGTGCATGAAGAATCTGCTGTCGCATGCATGTCAAATAGCCGAACGCGTAATATCGTGTAAAAGTTGGGATGTTTTGTAAGTTGGCATAGCAGGAGCATCCAAGAAGTGCTGTGAGTGTATTCTCGCAAGGCCTCGCGCGAATGTCGGTTGTGACGTCTAAAGCACGAGCACTTGGGAGAGCAATTTTAGAACAGCTCTTTGTGGTTCCTGTTTGCCCACTGAAAAACATTATCGGCCTGACCGGAGCGTCGCATTCGCCGATCGACACTTCCATGTGAAATCGAAAGAGTTTGGGTTTACATGGTGTGCATATACACGCGCTGCTCGACGACCTTGACACACGCACGCGAAGTTTACATGCCGAAAGTGAACGCTACAGGAATCGCGAACGGTGAACAAAAACCGGGAATCTTGTTCATCCTGCGCGATATGCAGTACTGACCCGATAAGTCGATACGTGCTTATGTATATACTATGCGCATTTACCAAACGAAAAAACAAAAAGCAGAACGTTTAATGCGCCTTTGGCTTTAACTTTTCACGGACCTTTATCTACGTCACTACCATCATACTTATGTTCATCGCAGGACGAGGGCTTCTCGCCGCGATCTTCAGTTATAACTCTTCTTGTCTTGCGCCAGCTGCACGACTCCGTCCTATGCTTGTAAATTTATTAATCTCATTACATCACCTGATTCTCTGCCGTCCTCGACTGCGTGGCCCTTCTTGGCACCCTTTTCTAACTCTGTAATGGGCCGCTAGTTATTTGCTCTGCGCATCAGGTGACCTGTCCGACACTACAGTTCACCCCCTTCTTATCTATATATAATACACTCGCGACTACTCGAGTTTGCTGTCTAATCCGCGTTACGATACATATCACTTTCTATTCTGTCGTACGCGAGGCACGGTCCTTGTAGCTTCTGCTATATAGTTATTTTGTTGTCCTCGAAGTGTCAACCCGCACATCATATAGATACGCAGTGCGTATAGGTAGCCAGAAATGTGAAAAAAAAAAAAAAAAAAGAAGTAAGACTCGCTCATAAACAATCACGTGAACACAGATAAATGCCATAACGATGGAGTTAATTCCATCGTGAAACCTTTAGGTGAACTTTGACACGTGCGTGTACGGTGTACTTTACTCTTATCCTTTCACTCTTGCCATGGCTCGGCTCAGCTCTCTGGCCAACTGGACAAACTCGCAGTTGTCGCGCGAATTTTGCCACGACGCCGCGGTTGAACAGCCACACAACGTTGCTTTCTTTTTTACACTTCTGTTTTATAAGAACGTCTGTGTCGCTGTGAAGCTGCTGCCTTAAATTCGTCTAACGTGACCTAAGCTATAGACGCTCACATTAGGCAGTCGCTCGTGTTTGGGCTATATGTAGGCGTCTTCGAAGAGGTGTGCATGTTCTTTACGGGAGTACGAAGCGCGTGTATACCGACTTGTGTATATATACATTATATATGCGACGAACGAAGCCGGTCCCAGACTTTGGATGATTCTCTCGCATCATCCGAAGCTCTCAGTATAGCATCGTTATAATTGGCTGCCGCGGATGTGTCACGTGAGATCATCGATCGTCAAGTATACGCGTGCGGGGTTCTTGATCGGAACGGGCGCCCGCGCTCGATCCACTGCACGTTCTGCCTCACCGAGAGGAATATCCGCTTGGATGGTCGCCAGCTCTGTAGATTAGGTGCGAACGCTTGTGTCAGCCAGGGCTCCATGCGCAGCTCCGCGCATGACGTGCTCCTCTTGTTCCTATATTATATAGCTGTATCGGCATCAAATCTCTCGCCTTCATTCGCTTGCTTTATGGCAGTATCTGTATATGATACGATGCTTTGCGGATGGCTGGCTCGCGACCTTTGTGCTAAAGCGAGCCTGATAACTGTACATCCAGGTGGCGGTTTCGGGGGAGTTTTCGCATTTGGTGGCATAGAATCTATACAGCAAATACGTTATTCTTCAGTTCCGGTCGCGATCTGTGCAACCTTCGTGCGCCTGAGACAGCATCTGACGAAGACACCTGTGTACTTAGATTTAGGTGCACGTTAAAGTAACCCCAGGTGGTCCAAATTTTCGGGTCCCCCACTACGGCGTGCCTCATAATCAGATCGTGGTTTTGGCACGTAAAACCCCATAATTTAATAGACAGCATCTGATTGCATCTATAGTGGTGTCCCGTTCTATATACAATTGTGTATTTGCATCGCATTGTATATATATATATATATATATATAGGGAATCACGTCCGTCCAAACTCATGTGGCAAATTTGTTGCCTCACTTCTGCCTAGGACGCGGAATAATAAAGCTTGCTCAGCGGGCAGAAACAAATCTTTACTTCTGTTCGGGGAAGCTACATTTCCCTCAAGTTTCTCTCAGGGAACGTATATTTATACAACAATATTTCATGAGCGCATAAGGCATGAGTGCGCAGATGTATATGCGACGATAACGCCTCTTTCGCCGAGCTGTACGTCACGGACTCCTTCAACCGTGGCTTCAATTCAGAGTGCGGGGCTGCTTCACAGAGCGTAAGAAAAATGATTTGGCGACATCACCGTCATGAAGGGCGGCATGCAGCTTGCCATATGCGTGAGGCCATGGATGGTGGTAAACTGATGATGAGGACGACGACGACGACGACGACGATGATGATCCACTTTAAAATGGGCCGATGGCACATGCCACCAAGCTCGTTGTTTAAAGCCTTCTCGTGCATCGGCGGGTGAGGTATAAATACGAAACCCCACGACCGCGGTGGACCAACTGCAAGAAAGGGCGTACACCGCTTCTCTAACTGGGACGCGGTGTTTCTTGGTCATATCGTTTTTGAGCTATACAGGCTGCAGTGCTCGCCATGGGTGAAAATGGAATGCCAACGCGTTCGTGTTAGTATACGTGCATGACACGCGCGTTTCTACATCGCAGGTTGGCGGCGTGCAGTCAGGCGGTGAAGATAAACGAGCAATACGTGTGCTTCGAGGATGTAAGGCAAGGAGAAACGACTGGGGCCCCCGGCTATACCGCACGTTCGCAAATGAACGCGGCGACGATCGCGGCGGCGCTGTGTGGCAGCGGATATCGAGAGGCCATTTCGCACGCCCAAAGCACGGCACCTGCACGATTCCGGCCCTCCTTTAGTATATATCTATAGGCGGGTCTGCGCTGATGTGTGTGTGTGGGGGGAGGTCGTATACACACAAACGAGACACGTACATACGTGGTGGCGGCGGATGCCGGAGATGCGTCGCTGCACGAGGGAGATGTGCGCCCATATCTCATACGCGCGTGACAGGATGTATAGCCCGACCAATTTCTCTATCTCTCTCCGATGTTCTATAGTTAACCGACCGAGTCATAGGCGTGTCAGTGAGCTGTGTCGCGTGTGGTCCTCGATCGGCGCTTGTTAACTTTGGAGGCGCACGCTTCACTGGCTCGGTGATCAACTGCTTCGCTATATATAGCTCTGCCGCTCGGAGATGCGTCCTTTCCCGCGGACGAGAAATTTTGACGACAGTTGTGTGTACTCTGGTGACGAATTCATCGTCGGTCTTGTTGGATGACCTGGCGTTGAGAACGCGTGGAGAGTACATATAGGAGGCTTTAGTTGACAATGGTATACCTTTCTTGCCCCGCTGTTAATAACTGTCATGTGGCATGACACTTATTTGCAGACTACGCTTTTAAAAAACAGGAAAAAGATAGATAAACTTGCCAAATATTTCGCCGGTGACCCGGGAGATTGTGTAGGCTGTCGGACTAATTCCAGATGATATGCAAAATACGCAAGGCGCTTCATGCATCTCTTTTGCCATAACCAATATGGTGGATGGCGGGCTGGAATCGTAGGTGGCGTCAGGCGCTTCGCACATGAGGCAGCCTATAGGCAACCATGCATATATACCTGTCTCCCTCTGTCCCTCGCGCTTTCAAAACGTTCTATTGTCAGGATCGATATGCTGGTGGATGGCCACCCTGGTTAGGGTGAGTTAGATGCGTGGGAAAGCCCGCTCACAGAATTTCGCGTATCGTCTATTCCTATAGATGGAGTCACGTGCGTCATGTGATGCGCAGACCGGAAAGTTATTGGAGGTGGTGCCAACTGGCAGTGTCCATCCACGGAGAACATCCGCAGGACAAACATGCCCCGGCGGGCACTCCGCCTATATTGGACACCTCCTCTCCCAACCCGACCCTATTCCGTGCCCTAATGACGCTTAGTAATGCGTGCGAAATCGTTAATTAAGCTTAACAGGAGTTCGAAATATTATTGTAACAAAATAAGAGGGGGGGGGGTGCGAAAGATGGCGGTGCTTCCGCGTGCTCCGGAACTAAATAATCTACAAGGTGACGACAACGTTTCTCACGGACTCGTCCCTATCCTCCCTGCGTCGTCGCGCTCGTTGTCCGCTCTATCTCCGCGCGTCGCTCGGTTCATTAGTTTCTCGCGGACGGCGACAGCACCGTGCTGCAGATGGTCCACGAGCGCCCGAGGGACGACGACGCTCGCGCTTCGCTCGGACACCAGGGGACGACGACGGCGGCGCGACCGCCTATCGCGTATATCCCCCGGCAGGGGAGCGAGCGAGCTCGCGTGTTGCGCGCAGCGAACTCGCTGCCGGGCCGCGCGCTAACGTGGCGACGGGGGGACCCACCAAATTGCTTCCGACGCCGTTGGCTCGATGCGAGCGCGCTTCCCTCTTCCGCGCTTTCGCGCTCGTTCGCCGCCCGCTTTATTAAATTGCAGCCGTGGACTCTCCGTTATTTCTTTGTTTTATTTCTTTCCTCTCATCTCCCTTTCAGTCTTTGCTTCTTTTCTTTCTTTCCGGTTCCATCTTTCTTGTTTTCCTCTCTGCTCTGAAGGTCACGCAGTCGTTCTTTCGACGCGGAGCCTGATTCGTGTCGCACTCTTCGCAGTTTTCACAGTTCCTTTCCTCCTTTCTTTTGTGTGTGTGTGTGTGTGTGTGTGTCTGTGCTTTCTTTTCTTACGTCTCCAGTTTTTCGAGAGTTCTTGTTTCCCCAATGGCGAAAGAATGACGGCTGCATGCGTGGCATGAAGTACGTCGTATTTTTTCCGCGACGAGCGGTGTTGCAAATGCTTAGCCACATCCCGTTCCTCCGCGGAACTCGACCCAGAACTCGATTTTTTTTTTCTAGCGCTCCCTCGAAAACGCGAACGATATCACTTCCCTCAGCCTTCATATCTTCGTTTTATCTTGTCTTTCGCTTGAAACAGAGAAAGAGAGATACTGTGTGAAGCCTACTTATTGTCAGCTTAAGGAGTCCGCAACGTCTGGCTTTTGTAGGCCTATAGGAACATGCCGCCTTTCGTTTTACATATGTGTATAGCAGGGGTCACGAGGGAGGCAGTGGCCGAATACTGCACCAGGGAGGCCGATTCCTGTTATGATGAGGGAGTGACTTTGTTGAAGCATAGGGGGCCTTCCTAATTTGGTTGCACATGGACTAGTATAGCACCACTAGCTCTTGGCAATTCTTTTTTTTTTCTTTTTTTCTACGCACTCCATGCCTGGAAATACAGTGGACTGGAGGAGGATTCGAACTTACGACCTTCAGATTAGAGGCCCGGGGTTCTACCTCGTGCTCCACGCTACCGCCACATTAATTGACATGAAGAGTTAAAAATGGAGCTCGGCAGGCCATGTAATGCGTAGGATGAAAAAATCCGGCAGATCCCACCCCCTGTGGGAATCTATATGTTATGCGAAGCAGTGTTTGGGGAGCCTACCAAGTTAACGAAACGACAATTGCAGCACCGAGGCGTAGGCGGCTGTTTCATGACCTACATGACACGCATGTCATGACCTATCATGTATGTTCGAACCCATTCCAGCGTTTTTTTTTTGTTAATCATTTTCGCTGAGTCGTCATTTTTGATGAGTCATGCTCATGAATATGACTTAATTCCCATAATTCTTTAGTGTTTCCTTCACTTAGTACCCACGTCTGAACCCATTTCAGTGGTCTTTGAGTGTTAATCTTTTTTCGCTGGGTCATTGTCATTTTTGCTCAGTCATGCTCTTGACTATGACTTCCACCATCATCCTTTAGTGTTTCATTCACTTAGTACCCACGTCCGAACCCGTTCCAGTGGTTTTTCAATGTTAATCATTTTAGATGAGTCATTGTCACTTTTGCTGAGTCATGCTCATGACTATGACTTCTCCCATCATCCTTTAGTATTTCCTTCACTTAGTACCCGTGTTCGAACCCATTCTAGTTAATACCAAGTTAACGAAACGACAATGAGAGCACCGGCGTAGGCGGCTGTTCCATGACCTACATGACACACATGTCATGATATTCATGTTGAAATGACCACCAATTGAAATGAGGTTTATTGGTGCAGGTGTAGATGTAGGTCCTTCGGATATACTGGCACAGAACGGGCGGCTAAACAGTTAATTACGTCGGGCAGCGCTCTTAGCGGTAACTTCGGCGTCGTCTTTTTCGGAGCGATCACGATGCTGCTACTGTTGGTGGTGTGCATCATCTGCAGAACATGTTGCACGTCTTCTTCATCACAATGTCATGACTTATCATTTATGTTCGTCATACACTCTTGTCATACTAGGCCAATTTGGGTACCTACCAAGTTAACGAAACGACCATGAGAGCACCAAGACGTAGGCGGCTAGATAGATACTGTCAAAGTGGCAAACTTTCGCTAAGAAATGCTTCGCATTTAATAACAGGTGGACCACTAGAGTTACAGAATGGATACCAAGAGAAGGGAAGCGCAGTCGAGGACGGCAGAAAACTAGGTGGGGTGATGAAGTTGGGAAATTTACAGGCGCAAGTTGGAATCGGATTGCGCGCAAGACAGCGGTAATTGGAGATCGCAGGGAGAGGCCTTCGTCCTGCAGTGGACATAAATATAGGCTGCTGCTGCTGCTGCTGCTGCTGCTGCTGCTGCTGCTGCTGCTGCTGCTGCTGCTGCTGCTGCCGCCGCCGCCGCCGCCGCCGCCGCCGCCGCCGCCGCCGCCGCCGCCGACGACGATGATGATGATGTTAGCAGGGGTGAAATTGAAGAATAAAAGCGTGCGCCGCATTAGAAAGAAAACAAGTTTAAAGAATGGCGCGGTCTTTCGTTTTAATTATTGGATTGTCTTACATGCGCCGGAGCTCGCGAGCCGTATAACGATTCGAGCGTAGCCGGTGAGAAAACGTTGCGCTTCTCGAATCGTCGTTCTTCCCCGTGTAACACAGGGAGCATCCAAGCGCCCGTCGCTCCTTGCAACGAAAAAAAAAATATATGATAAGACAATTTATTTGATCGGTTTTAATTATGTCCTGTGATTTAGGCAAGTGGAGCCGGCTTCGGATTATGTGATAGGCAGAACAGTTAGGAAGTGCATGGTCTGTCGAATAGCAGCAGTACGAGGGTCAATAGACGTGAAACGCAGTCCTGGGTGGACGGGAATTGGATGAGTTGGCGAATTTGTATAGTTGTGGTTTGGTTGACGTGGGATCGACAGGTGTAAGCGGGAGATTCGTGGGCGAACACAGCGCCACTCGCAGTGGGCCTAATTAAGCCGATAATGGTGATAACGAGTGGCCCAGTTAAAGATGCTGCCGGAATATTATATATGGGCCAGACCAAGTGCGGCCACACCGTGATTCTTGCGCCGTAGTCGCTTACCGCGCGCGCAACGGTCGTTTTCTTGCATTCTTGACCCGTCGGAACCCGGAAGCCGAGCAAAACCGCACCCTCGACCTCGTTCGTGCTCCACGACCGTTAGTACGTATGTGTCTGTATAGACAGAACCACACCCATCGCGTGGCCTTCGCGTGTAGTTAGGCTATTCGCAACAAACTGCATGCACTTGGTTGCACTGTATATAGCAGCGGCATTTCTGTTTTAATGCGATTAGAATTACCTCGGGCACTCTGAGTCAGCGGTGACAGTGTAAAGAAGGATAGCGACTGCAAGCTTATGCGAAACATTCCGGCAGAACACATCGTGCGATGACTGTTGACAATAATGCGACTAGTGTTCGAGCACTGTATACCGACACAGCGTATTGCTGAAAACGCCTTTGTTTGTCATCTGTCAGAGTTCCATTGTTTCGTCTATATGCGACAAACTGTCTCCGCGGGATCGGCACACTTTGCCATGACGTCATTATTTAATGACGTTTCGGAAATGGTGACGATGGCATGAAGAAGCTGGAATGGCGATCATCGAACGACCACGACGGCATTATACGACCATGACCTCATTCAGTGGCCCAACCCAATCTATAATACAACTCGGGTCACTGGGTCGTCGTAAGTAGATAGATAGATAGATAGATAGATAGATAGATAGATAGATAGATAGATAGATAGATAGATAGATAGATAGATAGATAGATAGATAGATAGATAGATAGATACGCAAAGTTCCCAATGTTGGCAAGGAATGCTAATCGCATTATTACAGAATATAATGCCATTCTGCTGTGTCGGTGCCAGCGTCCTTTGCGGCGAACGTTCGCCAGAGCGCCCGCGATGTGCATCAAAAGCGCTGACCAAACCCGCGTCGCGCGGCTTCGGTTCCTCGACATCTGACGCTTCCCTGCAGTCGGACTTTTTCCCGAGCCCCTCGAGTTTGTTTACACACCGACGCGGCGCGGATTCGTATACCTTACAGTGTATACCTTACAGTGTATGCCGACAGCTCTTTCGCGAACTCGGCTTTAGAGGACGACGATCGCTCTTGAGCGCCGGCGCCACAACCTTGTTGCCAGTTCTTGTTACTCTGGTGTAGTCAAACAACAGAGAGAAGAGAGAAACTTACCGGCGGCGTTCAAAGGACGTGTGTACCACATCCTCCGCCATGTTTGTGAGTGGCGCTCGATAACACTCCCAAGCTGTCGCTGTAGCTCCGTCGGCGTACAGAGCAGCGCATCGCATCGCGTCATGCAGAGGTTGTAGGTTCGGTTCCCCCCGACGGCACGCTGTTTTAAAGCGGAGCTGTTTAAGCTCTTGGTTAGGCCGCGTAGTGCGAACAAAAACTGTGGGCCGATCCTGGAGGTAGTGCAGAAAGAGTCTAAACGCAATGGCACATACTCCTATGAACTAGCGAAGCTGTTTAAGCTCGAGTATGGTCCGTCGAGTGTACGCCTCCGCCTGGCGAGGACGTCAACATGCGCCGCCTAGCAACGCTTCGCCCCAGCCTCGCCACAGCTGCGTGAGCCGTGACGTCACCGCGCGCGATGCATCGCTTCGCCTTAGCTTTCCCGAGTCATGACGTCACCGCGCCGTCCGGAGTGGCAGACACCGAGCTAAGCCGCGACGTCCACTGCGCCGACCCACGGGATATATAGCTCCGCGTCGCCGCCGCGGCGACACCAAAGCCCCGCCGTCAGCGCGCCGAGCACATCGCCGCGAAGATGGGGCGGCCGAAGAAGAGCGCACTCCCGAAGCAGAGAAAGCGCGGCGCGAAAGCCACTGCGCCGCTACTCGAGAGCGAGTGAGACGACTTCGGTCCGGTCCCAAGTATCGCGCCGCCGAAGCGGCGGCGAAACGTCGGTGATTCGCAGAAGATCCGGAGTTACGAGTCCGCGAAACCGAGCAAGAGCGTTTGAGCGTCCAGAAGCGTCCAGATACTTTAATGACCGAGTGTTCGTTGCTCCTTGGGCTGTCTACGATTCCGGGGTGATCTTGCGCAAAACGTGGCCGAGTCTCGAAGCATATTATAGCCTCGCAAAAAGCTTGGCCGAACCGAGATAAAGCTCGGTGGGGTCGGCAGCTTCGCTGTTTGCCCAGTCTTCGTACCACTAGTGTGAAGCTGCGCCTAATTTTTTTCACTTTCACCTCCATTTTTCCTTTATTAAGAATCTGAAGCTTATCGCGAAATTAACCCTCATTCATAATTTCGACATTTCAATTTACGTTTTGTCATATTTATTTAGCAAGCTCTGATCGTATGAAGTTTTTATTGCGATAGCAATTATATGGACACTTCAACCAGATTTCTGCCGTCGCCGTCGCCGTGAGGTTCCCTATAGATAAAATCTTCGCCGCGCGCCGTATGCCCGAGCGGAAGCGTGCGGGGACGCGCGCTATCACGGAGAGCGAACGCACTCATCTCCCACGCGCAAGCAAGGAAGCAGGAAGCCAGCGCCGGAGGGAGTGGGGGGGGGGGGGCGCACTTCTACTCTGCCAACAACCGCGCTCGTCGCTTGTCCGCACCGTCTCTTATCTCCACACGGCTCTGACCTTTATGCGCCGTGCATTCGCCGCTCAGTTTCCGTTGAAGCGATAGACCGCACGTACCTTCGCCCGCTGCGGCGTATGCTTGCTGCCAGCGTTTTGACAGTCGTTGCCTGCAGTCATTCAGTGTGATCTATTCGTGTTTGTTTGTGCGCGCTCACACCACGCTTGTTCATTCAGTTAGTAATAGTCGGGCCACATTTTCCAACGCACGCTACACATGCAATGCTGCCCGGATCGGCAGTGCAGCGCTACAGGTGTGTCCCTTCGCACGCGCTGCCCACGGGAAGCGCTTCTCATCAACAGCACCGTTTCACACGCGCCTTCTCGTGGTCATCGAGTCTCTCGTCATGTCGGTCTACTTACGCCGCAGCACACCTGCTTAGTTAATCAGCTCATGTTTACTACAATTCATATTGCTACCAAAGCCGCTCACCTTACTTCGTATGACATTGCTGTGTTGCTATCGCATTCATTGCTTCGCCCTTAGGGCGAAACTGTGACATTTTTTTTTTCTTTTCTTTTTTTTCAAGGAGGGTAAGTGAATAGAATTGTTTTACTGGAGAAGATGATCAGGCTCCGAGACAATATTATTGTACATTGCTGTTTACTTTGTTGTGTATCGCTGTTTTATTTTCATCCGTATTGCCCACCCTGCTCGGGCATTGAGTCCACAGTACGGAATAAAAAGAAGAGAAACAGTCATTTCATCTATGCTTTCCTTGGCATCACTCATTGTCGTACGATTGTTACTAAGTGTCGAGCCCCTCGGTTCCACCTGATTCTTCTCGCCCACTGCTTTTCATTGATTTCTCGGTCAATAAAGTATACCGCCGTCATCCCTGTTAAAAGAAGGAAGCGCAAAGCAAGACCAGGGTCTTAATGACAACCACATGCGTCCTTCCACTTTGCCTTCATTTTTCACCAAAGAGACGTTGGAGCAATTTATAGCGGCTTCGGAAATTTGCTTCTTACCACATTTCCGCACTCGTCTTAGCTTGACCTTTAAGCTTCACTGGTTGAAGCTTAAAGCTTCACTGGTTTAGCTTGAACATTAAGCTTCATAGACCACTCTTCTCACTGAATGTATCAAAAGTCGGTTGTATATATTGACCTATAGCTATTCCCGCTATCTCTTGTGAGAGCGTCGCCCTACAAAGCTAACTGGGCGTAACCTAATTTGTTCTCCTGGCGCCTCTATAGTCCCTCGCCCATTACTCCCCATTTCCTCCGTTCCATTTACAGCTCTCGTCTAACGATACTCTAGCTGTTTCCCAAAGAAAGAAAGAGAAAGAAAGAAAGAAAGAAAGAAAGAAAGAAAGAAAGAAAGAAAGAAAGAAAGAAAGAAAGAAAGAAAGAAAGAAAGAAAGAAAGAAAGAAAGAAATAATACACTCGACTCGGTTTCCCTTACCGGCGAGATGCAGGCGATAAATTGTCCCCAAAGATTTAATAATGACCTCTCTTCTGTTTCGTGCGCACGCCGTCCTAATTTTTGAGACCCGAATCGAGAGGCGACTCCTCGCTCGATTTCTTTTCGTCTTGACAAAATTCGCTCCAGAAGAGAGAAAAAAAAAAAAAAAAAGACACGCACGCAGAAGCTTCCTTTCTCGTCCCCACAACTCTGCCCCCTCTCCCCTTCCTCCCTTCTAACGATTCGTTCGTCGCCACAGGCCCGATCTTTCTTGTTGGAGGATTCGATCCTGAGCGTCGCGCTTAATTTGGTCGCCTCCCTCAGTATGTACGACCCCTTCCTTTGTGAATGAGGATCGCGGGTATATAAGCGCGCATAGACAGTATCCAATGGCGTCCTCTCCGTCTTCGCACATTTTCATAATTTTCTGATCCCTGTATATACATGTATCTATATAGGGACACGATTTACGGGACGGCTTTGCGACTAATTGGTTCGATCGTCCGAAAATTATAGTCGATGTATAGAACTCTAAGAAACCGGTTAAGGCGCAAAGCTTATCGATTTAAGTTTGTAGGTGATATGTGACCACGTATACTGATAGCGCACGAACAGCGATCGGAATTCTTTTCATAAGTCTATATATTTTGCCGGAGCACGTGCGTATATAGAATATCTTTTTGTGAGGCGACTTCTTTTCCAGTAGCCCGCCGACCACTCCGATCACCTCGATCTATAGGGAGCTCAATTTCGTCGAGCTTTCTTCAGCATCGATTATCCGATTTCATTCCCGCCCCGACTGAAATTAACTTCGGAATTGTTTGTTGTTTTCGCCGTCATTTTGTTTGCTTCCTCGTCGGATCAAAAGTTGTCGGAGTGTATGGGCCGACCTATATATACGATATCGAACAGCTGCGCGCGCGTTCGCATCGAGAGAACGCTGAAACGATTCGTTCAGGCGCCAAGTCCGACCTCCCCGAGGCTATATTTTTCACCCCGTCCATATATCTTAAATACGTTCCGGCGAACTCGACTGGCGCATTAATTATCTGTTTGCTAAGGTTTGGAAGAAGGCGAGCGTGATAATCGATATATCAATGGCGGGGGAGACTGACAATAATAAGACTCTCGTGCCGAAGCTGTTATAAGCGCACGGGATTTGTCGTCGGGTTCGACGGGTTTTGCGCATGCAAGAAGAACCTGTAAGAACTTGGAGGCCATAAAGGAGGCCAAAAGAACAAATAACCTTACAAAGAGGAAATCTAGTGCTATCGCGTCCTTCTGGCTTCAGATGACCTTGTGGATCGACTGTTATCTGTGTGGATTTAGTGACATGTGTAATCAAAATGGTCGCCATTTATATAGGCGCTGGAAATTACGCTATAATAGAACGAAGTAAATCGTGAATGTAAAACATTTGATTGCCCCAAGTGAACGTTGTTGCAGAACTACAGTCAGCAATACTCTTCCCTACCGTTGTGTGTTTGCTGAAGCCAGTGTTGGTGTATGTATAATCTCCTGCCTGCAATGTTGACGTTTATGCGTTCTCGTTTTTGACAAGGCGGCGGTCGTCTCAATTACACGGTTGCTTTCCGTGTAGTGACTGGACATTCGTATTTACGCTTACCACACAGGCGTCCCGAGCGCTGCTTCGATTGCCTCCTCTGTTCTTGGCATACTGAGCAGGCCCAGTCCTTGTAACACGAAAATAACGAAATAAGTTTAGGACTTTGAAAAAGTATGTATATTTGTTCAGAAATATAAACTAGGACGGCAACCCGCCTTGGCGCGAAATTGCGCGTTGTCCAAAAGACGCGAAGAGGAGCACCTACCTAAAGCGCAGTAAACTTAAGACGAAACGTGTCCCTAACGGGAGCCTTGTTCGCGATCAATTGCACACGATTGATCTATAGCTGTTTATACTGTAAGCACATAATTAATTAGTATTATCGTATACCCTGTTGGTGCAACGGTTGTGCGGTGCTCTGCTGGGGTCGCTAATGTATATAACTGTTCAAAGACCGATACGTAACCATGACAACGGGCAGACGTACTTCTCGGTGGCTTCCTGTACACATTCGAGATTGATTTTTGATCTTGTACACAACAGCGTCATCGAGACCTTCCCGGAGCCCTCGATCGTGTTCTATTGTTATATATAAAAAAAATTAAAATAAAAAATGAAGAGAGATAGAGAGCGTGACGTGCCCTTCATCGCCGGCCTAATTAAGTCCGCTGCAGTGTACAGAGGCCTGCCTATTCCAGAGTCTCAATTTGCCCGGGTCTGTTCTGCTTTTGGACTGAACCCAAGCTAATCCCGCGGATTTTCCTAATCTCATCACCAACATCTCTGCCGCTGTCGACTGCATGTGCCCCCCTTCTTGGTTGCCAATTTCCTAACTCGATCGTAGACCACTGGTTAATTCTCCTACGTATTACATGATTAGTCGCTGGCTCCAGTTGTATCCTCTTAATCTCAGACGAATGTCATGTACACTCTTGCGATCCCTATATCCACGCTGCCGTCTTTTTTACCCGTTAACGCAACGTTTGACATTTTCCTTGTCCGCGTTCGTCGTGCGGTGCTATTTGCTTTCAAGTTATTTGTTAGGCTCCAGGTTAATTACGGATCAGTGTTATCGCTGCCGCATTATCTTCACGTACGTACCGTGTGTACCAGCTAACGTTAGCCAAACTGTTCAAAGAAAAAAGAAGGATTACAAAACAATCACAGTGCAAGATACGATTAAAGACTTGCGGTGTTCGGCCGTCAGAAGTCAAGATCTTACGATCGTATCTTGCACCGTATTTTTTTAATCTCCTTTATTTCTTACAACAGCTTGGGGCCAAGGTTAGCTGGGACGCCCTATTACGCAGATACGTAGCCTGCTACATGCCGGGGTCCACCAAGACTTCACTGACGTATTTCCGTCACGGAAATACGTCATAGAACATAATACAAAGAAAGAAACCAGAAGAAAAAGTTCCACAAACATGCAAAATTTGGAAATCGAACCCACGACCTCTCGGTCCGCGACAATAGATCGCCGAGCGTTTAACCCATTGCGCCACAAACGCATTTGCAGAGAGCTACACAGACGCGCCTTATATATCTAACACTCCTCCGTGTACCCGCGCTCTTGCTCGGGGCGGTGCCGCCGCCTACGAGCAGAAAAGAGAAGTACTGCATTATGACACTAAAGCCCGGCCCACATTCAGCGTTTTCACCGGCGTTTCCTGCCGTTGCGTCTCTCGGCGTCGTTGCATTAACGGCGCCGGAGAGGTCACCTCTCTCGGCGTCGTTGCATTAACGGCGCCGGAGAGGTCACCCAGCCACATGAGACGCACGCAAACAGCGCCAGTCCAGCGTCGCACAATGTGACCAGACAGATTTAACCAGAAGCAGTGTGCAATGTCATTCAAGTGAACTATGAGTAAGGTTCCCGATTAAGGTTTTTAAGCCCTGTTTATAGTTCTGCGGCACACACACACAAAAACATTCACGGCAGCGCGCTCGAAGGTACGAGCGGCTGCTTTCTCAGACGGCGCCACCTCGCCGACGAGACACTGGCGCCACATGGTGGCACGCAAGCGAAATGGTTGCTGTGGAAGTCGCTTGCAAAAGTTGCCAGCAGCGCGGCCGCGGCCACGCGCTGATTGGTCGGCGCCACGTCGGCGTTCATCGAGCCGCTTCCGGCGGCGGCGCCGGCGCCGAGATTTCTGGTGTGCCTTGAGTACAACGTTTCGGCTTGGCGCCTCCCTCAGCGTCGACGCTGAGCGGCGCCGGGTGACGAAACGCCAGGAAACGCCGGGAAAACGCCGAATGTGGTCGGGCCTTTACGCGCACCGACAGTGAACGCTTCGGTGGTCTCAGCACTACGACGCCTCGATGCCAGCATTCGAAGGGACGCTGGCATCAAGAAGCACTACCAACGCCATCTAGGTGGCGTTCACCGTACTCAGCACAGCGGAGCGTGGCCTCCGCAATTAGCTCTGAAAATGTTTCTGAAGTTGATCGCGGAGGCTGCAATTACGACGCGCTGTACGCGCTGATTTGACTCGGTGACGATTCAGTTACGTGCTTTGTCTTGCGCGTTGTATTAGTGTGTCAGTTACGTGCTTCGTCTTTCGCGTTGTGCTAGCGTGTGCAGCGTAGTGCAGCTTCCATATGCACGACGGTTGCTCATGGTCATCGACGTTGGTAGTCGTGATGGAGGAGACGTGCCACCAGGCGTCAGCGTGGGTGCATCAACGCCTAAGGGCGCTTTAGCCACAAAACACCAATAGACATTATATATCAATGTGCAATAAACATTACACTACTTCTGTGAAGACACGTTTCACTTTCGTGTTCTATACCGATTCCTATATAAGAGGGATCAACCACATGTTTTTTGTTTACCATCCGGCGTGCGCAAACGCTTGCTGCACACTTGATATTTGCGCCGTCTCGCATCGTCGCGTTGCTACTTCCAAAACGGCATTATTAAGACCAGTTACTGACTGACGAAGCAAAATCGCGCCTCAAAAACGTCTCCGCAGGGCGCGATCGAAGTTTTCCTCGGATTTCCTCTGGTAGCACGTTAGCTGTCGTCTGCCACGGCAGGCCCGACGCAGGCGGCGCCACTGTCGATATCGCGCCTCGATCGCGCTGGTCGCGCCGAGCGCGATAGTGGAACGGAGGAGGAGGGAAGTGGATGGCGCTACTTTTATAAATATAGGGGCTTTACTACCACAGCGTCCGTGTCGACACCATGCGGAGTGGCTCTGAACTAAAATGTAACGAAAATGTGGCATGCGGCTTTGCG